>NC_136502.1:56975217-56990217 GCF_053919585.1 Euprymna scolopes
TAATTCATTGTAAAAATCATCAGTGGCAAGAATTTATTGTTTTTGAGGCCTGTAAGCGATTGGTTCGTTTTACAATGAATAAATGTCGGAATTAAGCAAGACGTAATTGTAAATGAAACTTTTGTTGACCAGTAATACAAAAAATGAGTTTTTAAAACAAAAGAAAGCAACAATACCGTCGAGCAGATTGTCTGGACATACACTTGGCCGACTTTTGTGAATACTGGGATCCTTGTTAGGGTTAGTGTTATGCTGTATAAAAAGTAGAATAAACGCCACCGTGGAACGCATGGTGGAATGATACGGCAACTATCCGTGAGCGTTCATGTGAAAGTAGAAATATGAAGGAAACATTTTTATGCAAATGACATAAATAATTTCAGAAAGAAAGAACAAAAATAGAGAGAAAGGAAAAGAAGGAAGAACAGGAAAAAGAAAGAAAGAAAGAAATGAAAGAAATACAAAACAAGTAGTTAGTAAGAAAAAAGAAAGGACTAAATAAAGAAAGAAAATAAAGAAGGAAGGAAAGAAAAGAGGAAGAGAGCAGGGAAATAAAGAAAAGAAGGACGAAATTAAAGAACGGAAGATGGAAGAAAAGAAACAAAGGAAAGAAAGAAGAAAGGAAAGAAGAAACGGTGGAAGGGAAAAGAGAAAGAATGAAAGAAAGGGGAAGAGAGACAGAATGAAAATAAAAAACAGAAAGGAAGAAGACAGTAAAAGGTAAGGGAAAAAAAGAAAATAAGAATGATAAAAGAAATAAAGGGAAGAAAGAAAATAAGGCAAGATAGAATAAAAGAAATAAAGGGAAGAAAGAAAATAAGGCAAGATAGAATAAAAGAAATAAAGGGAAGAAAGAAAATAAGGCAAGATAGAATAAAAGAAATAAAGGGAAGAAAGAAAATAAGGCAAGATAGAATAAAAGAAATAAAGGGAAGAAAGAAAAGAACAAGCGTATGTACAGTTTAGAAAATTAGAGAGAATGTGAATATGGATGTAATTTTATTGCACAACTAGGAATCGTTTAGTTCTCTCCCACCGCAAGAACTTAGACATCAGGGTCGGAAAGTGGAATTGAGAAGTCAGTGCCCCACAGGAAGGGCACTTGGACCTGCCAAAAGTGCCTCGGCAGCTCCGTCGACATTCTCTGGTAAGGCCGCTTCAGGCGATTAGCAATAAACTAATCCCTCCTCAAAGAAGGCAAGGCCTGGTAGGATGAACCTCATAGAACTGCACAGAACTAAACTCCCACCGCAAAATCAACAGGGGCCGGATCATTACAGGAATGATCTAATCTCTGTTGATTTTGGGGCCGAGGATAAAAATTCCTAAAGGGAATCAAAGAACTAAAAGTAAAAGGCAAGAAAGATGAAATTGTATTGTTGGGAAGAAAATGTTAGAAGGAAAACGGAAATAGTTGTAGTAAAAAATGTTTAATCCTGAATAGAAGTTTACGAGCAAAACGCCACTGCGTAAGTAAAGTATTTAAAAAAGAAAGAACATACAAATCAAAGAAAGAAAGAAAGAAAGAAAAGACATGAGTAAATTAAATCGAATAGTGATAAAGAAATATAAGTGTACGAAAGAAAGAAATCTACAAGTCTAAAAAAAAGTAATTGCGGAGAGAATTCTACAAACTGTAACACTACAAGTTCAAAACAGCGCGCGCGCGCGTGTGTGTGTGTGTGTGTGTGTGTGTGTGTGTGTGTGTGTGTGTGTGTGATAGAGAGAGAGAGAGAGAGAGACAGACGGACAGACAGACAGACAGACAGAGATAGAGAGAGGGCAAGAGGGTTTAAGATAAAGTAATGATAAAGTGTTAAAAATAATGGAGTGAAAGAACTCCTACCCCTCAAAGATAAAGAGAAAAAATAGAGATAAAAAGAAAAAAATATATAGAAAGAAAATATACATTAAAAAGCAAACGTAACGAAGAAAAAGAAAAGAAAAAAAGACGAAAAAGAAAAAAGAAAGAAGAAAACTAAGAAAACAAGAAGGAAAAAAGAATTAGAAAAGGAAAAGAAGAAAATGAAAAGAATATATATATAAGGTGCAATTGTGTGTGTGTGTGTGTGTGTGTGTGTGTGTGTGTGTGTGTGTGTGTGTGTGTGTGTGTGTGTGTGTGCATTTCTCTACCAAACAACTCGATCAATTTTCAATCTATAGACTCGAGATTTGACATAAGGGGTATTGAGATTTGGGAAAATCTTTTTAATTCGTTTTCGTCCAGAAATTTGGCTGTCAAGGGGTCAAAGTTGAGCGATTTGACCTTTGAAAACTTTACCAAACTCCTTCGCTAATGTTGAGTCTAAACACTTGAAATTTTACATGTAGGTTACTTGGACATAGATCAAACTTTTTAATTTGATTTGAGGTCAATACAATAAATGGTAAGAGGTCAAAATTAGGGTTCAAATTTTAAAAAAATGACCTCTACGATCTCTACCAAATTACTCAGCCAATTTTTTGGTCTAAACATTTGAAATTTTACATAAAATCTATTCAGACATAGGGCAAGCTTTTTATTCGTTTTTTGGCTGAAAATTTGGCCGCCAAGGTGTCAAAGTTCCAAAGATTTAACCTTTGTGGTTGCTAGCAAACTATTCAGCCAATTTTAGGTCTAAACTTTTGAAATATTTCATAAAGGGTATTCAGATATGCAGCAAGTTTTTAATCAGTTTTGAGGAGAAACTTTGGATGTCAAAAAGTCAAAGTTGAAAGAGCTGACCTTTATAGACTCTAACAAACTCCTCCGCCAATTTGGGCTCAAAACACTTGAAATTTTAGATGTAGATTACCTGGACATGAGTCAAACTTTTATATATATATATATATATATATATATATATATATATATATATATATATATATATATATATATATATATATGAACATAAAGTTATGAACGGTACATAGGGCTCGAGCAAACCGGGCTGAACTGCTAATATACAACTGTTACGATAATAATTTTTAAATGCCTACAGACACTAGTGCTTCATCATTTCGGGAATCATCAGTGCAGGATGTGACGATTACAGCCGGTCGGGAGATTTGAACCCGGCCATATATATATATATATATATATATATATATATATATATATATATATAATTCTTATTATAATCATTTTTATACCTCACACCTACACACGCACACCACAGCTGCCCCCCCCCCAAAAAAAGATCGAAATTCCGTGCATGTTCTCGATTTCGAAATCAGATGGGAAGGGAGTCTCACAGAAGACAGGCATCGCTAATCTTTCTTTGCTTTATCGTTATTTTTTAATGTTAGATGCTCGACCAAACTCCAATCTATGATCCCTACTTTGAAACCTTTATAATAAAATTTGTCTAACTTTCTTTCTTCCATGAGCAAAATTTATTTTCAAGAGTAATGTGTGGAAAACAATACCACGGGTCTCCTTCCCAGCTGACTACAACATGGTCGTTTTCAAGTCCTATGTAAACAAATTATTGTTAAACCGTCCCCTTAATCAAATTCTGCCCAGTCTCAGCCATCGTAAATCAATCATTACGACGTTATTTCACCATTCTTGTGACAACCATTAACCCGTATCCTTAAGCCTTGATAAACGTTGACTCGTTGAGACATTACGAAAACATTCGATATAAAATATTCACAAGCTTGAAAATATGCACAAGTAAAAGGTTGGAGATTACATCGGCCGAACAGTTGTGAAAATAAAAACCAAGAAGAGAATAGCAGTCCAAATAATCAAAAATATCATAATTATTATCAACCCTCATCTCAAAAACCAATCCGAAACAAACAAAAACAATCCAAAACAAACAAAAACAATCCAAAACAAACAAAAACAATCCCAAACAAACAAAAACAATCCCAAACAAACAAAAATAATCCAAAACAAACAAAATCAATCCAAAACAAACAAAATCAATCCAAAACAAACAAAAACAATCCCAAACAAACAAAAATAATCCGAAACAAACAAAAACAATAAAAAACAGTCCGAAAAAACAAAAAGAATCAAAAAAAGCAAAAACAATCCAAAACAAACAAAATCAATCCAAAACAAACAAAATCAATCCAAAACAAACAAAATCAATCCAAAACAAACAAAAACAATGAAAAAAAACAAACAAAAACAAAACAAACAATCCAAAACAAAAAAATAACCCGAAACAAGCAAAAACCATCCAAACCAAACAAAAACAATCCGCAACAAACAAAAACAATCCAAAACAAACAAAAACAATCCAAAAAAAGCAAAAACAATAAAAAAAGCAAAAACAATCCAAAAAAACAAAAACAATCCAAAACAAACGAAAACAATCCAAAGCAAACAAAAACAATAAAAAAAAACAATTCAAAACGAACAGAAACAATCCTACGCAAACAAAAACAATCCAAAATAAACAAAAACAATCCAAAACAAACAAAAACCATCCGAAACAAACAAAACAATCCAAAGCAAACAAAAACAAAAAGAAAACAATCCAAAACAAGCAAAAACAATCCAGAACGAACAGAAACAATCCAACACAAACAAAAACAATCCAAAGCAAACAAAAACAATCCCAAACGAACAAAAACAATCCAAAGCAAACAAAAACAATCCCAAAACAAACAAAAACAATCCAAAGCAAACAAAAACTATCCAAAACAAACGGAAACAATCCAAAGCAAACAAAAACAATCCCAAAGCAAACAAAAAAATCCAAAGCAAACAAAAACTATCCAAAACAAACAAAAACAATCCAAAACAAACGGAAACAATCCAAAGCAAGCAAAAACAATCCCAAAGCAAGCAAAAACAATCCAAAGCAAACAAAAACAATCCAAAGCAAACAAAAACAATCCCAAAACAAACAAAAACAATCCAAAGCAAACAAAAACAATCCAAAGCAAGCAAAAACAATCCAAAACAAGCAAAAACAATCCAAAGCAAACAAAAACAATCCAAAGCAAACAAAAACAATCCAAAGCAAACAAAAACAATCCAAACCAAACAAAAACAATCCAAAACAAACGGAAACAATTCAAAGCAAACAAAAACAATCCCAAAGCAAACAAAAACAATCCAAAGCAAGCAAAAACAATCCAAAACGAACAAAAACAATCCAAAACGAACAAAAACAATCCAAAGCAAACAAAAACAATCCCAAAGCAAACAAAAACAATCCAAAGCAAACGGAAACAATCCAAAGTAAACAAAAACAATCCAAAGCAAACAAAAACAATCCAAACCAAACAAAAACAATCCAAAGCAAACAAAAACAATCCTAAAGCAAACAAAAACAATCCAAAGCAAACGGAAACAATCCAAAGCAAACAAAAACAATCCAAAGCAAACAAAAACAATCCAAACCAAACAAAAACAATCCAAAACAAACGGAAACAATTCAAAGCAAACAAAAACAATCCCAAAGCAAACAAAAACAATCCAAAGCAAGCAAAAACAATCCAAAACGAACAAAAACAATCCAAAACGAACAAAAACAATCCAAAGCAAACAAAAACAATCCCAAAGCAAACAAAAACAATCCAAAGCAAACGGAAACAATCCAAAGCAAACAAAAACAATCCAAAGCAAACAAAAACAATCCAAAGCAAGCAAAAACAATCCAAAACAAGCAAAAACAATCCAAAGCAAACAAAAACAATCCAAAGCAAACAAAAACAATCCAAACCAAACAAAAACAATCCAAAACAAACGGAAACAATTCAAAGCAAACAAAAACAATCCCAAAGCAAACAAAAACAATCCAAAGCAAGCAAAAACAATCCAAAACGAACAAAAACAATCCAAAACGAACAAAAACAATCCAAAGCAAACAAAAACAATCCCAAAGCAAACAAAAACAATCCAAAGCAAACGGAAACAATCCAAAGCAAACAAAAACAATCCAAAGCAAACAAAAACAATCCAAAACGAACAAAAACAATCCAAAACAAACAAAAACAATCCAAAACGAACAAAAACAATCCAAAACGAACAAAAACAATCCAAAGCAAACAAAAACAATCCCAAAGCAAACAAAAACAATCCAAAGCAAACAAAAACAATCCAAAACAAACAAAAACAATCCAAAACAAACAAAAACAATGCAAAACAAACAAACACAATCCAAAGCAAACAAAACAATCCAAAGCAAAGAAAAACGATCCCAAAGCAAACAAAAACAATCCAAAACAAACAAAAACAATCCCAAACGAACAAAAACGATCCCAAAGCAAACAAAAACAATCCAAAGCAAACAAAAACAATCCCAAACAAACAAAAACAATCCAAAACAAACAAAAATAATCCGAAACAAAGAAACAAAATATCCGTTTGCAAAAGCATTTTAAGAATAGTTTTGCATATTTAGGGTGGGGACATTTTATCTGAAAACCATAAAGGCGATTGGTGCACATCTAAAAATTGACCCGTATTTTTGTTTTGATTTTAATATTTTAATCTTCCGAGAATTTCATGACGACTTAATATAGTAATTAAAAAATTAAACACTTTTTTATATTATTGTAGATTAAAACTTTCAGCTAAATAACTTCCCCCAGCCGCCTCCTCAAATTTTTAAAATCAGATTCTACTTTTTAGGCGATTGCATGTGAACACCCTAATAACTTGACGGACGAAAAATAAATTTTTTGAGAGAAAAACTTTATTTGGTGAGGATTTTACAAACTTTGCAGTCAGACTTAGAATTTGTGATGAAAAACTTTGAAAAGTTAGAAAGCCCCTAGAAATGGAGGATCATTTTATGTTAATTTCAGATACGAAATTCTAAAGTACTTTTTTTTTCTTTCAGCCAAGTTTCTTACGAGTGTTCACGCATAATCGTCTAAAAAACAGAAGCTAATTTTGGGAGCTATTGTTAAGGGTTTCCAGCAAATGAAAAAATAGGCGAAAGCAACAGATAAGCTGTCGATTGGCGACCAGAAGGCTTCCTTTTCATTAGCTGCAATGCCGAGGTGTGTGGAAGGTGACATTCCATTCTTAGGATTACTCCACTTACCCTTGATAATACTAAGTGTAAGGGGACATCAGGTATAATTTTTTAGTCTTTCCTGTGACTCGACCAAGTTTTGAACCCAAGTTTCCTTACCATTATCCAAAATGGACTGGATAAACAAATAGTTAACAAATAAGTGTACCAAAGGCAATAAAAGTTATTTTTCTACTTACCTGGACCGTATGAGTGCATTTGTGCGTGTGTGCATGCGTGAGTGTATGTGGGGGGTATGTTTTAAAGAATTTTTAAGTGCTTTTTATTATGCTAATATTTCATTCAATATTCGATCTTTTGAACTGAGGCAACATGGCTGGCCACACTTTCCGGAAGTAAGAGAATATTAGCGTCGTATCGTGTAATCGGCCATGTTACTTCTGTAAATCAAAAAAAAAATCATATATTGAATGTAATATTAAAATGCAATAAAAAATATTTTAAAACGCAAATAAATGATGCAGCTAGGTAGAAAAGTAACTTTAGTAACATTGTTTTCAGCCGTTGAAAACCATTCAGAATTGCCATATTGGGCGTGGGGTGGGGGTAGCTAAGAGTGCCCATATACAAAGTTAGCACATTTTTAATGTCTAGCAAAAATATCCTGCGAAAATATAAAATCCGGAGAGATTATTTAAGGTGAAACTAGCAGGGCGCCCGGCGTTGCTCGGTCGTAAAATACACTTAAATATAATATTTTACACTATGTAGATTTCGTATTTATTATTATAGAGTCAATTCTCCATTGATTATTATATTGTAGTGATTTTAAAAGTAAACAAATATATATGGCTTAAGTGCCACCAACTAAAATTGAAACTAAAACATTTAGTGCTCCGGTCTTAGTCGTTGCCGTTTGAGTTATCGTCAGGCGGATAAGAAATAGTTAAAAAATGAATCGACTTTAACGTCTAAATGTATATTGGCGTATGCGTGCAAGAGCATTTTAAGTCTGTCAAGTTTCAATTTTTTCAACTTTGACCCCTGAGCAGCTATTTTTACCGGCTAAAAACCCCATAAAAGAACGGTCCACAGAACATGAAATCATTTACCCCGCCTCGCGTTGTTCTACGACCTTGCGTCTTGGAGGAGATACACTTTGAAAAAAATGGAGACAGACAGTTTTATAAATTAAATAATTTATATAGAAAACTCAACGCTCCTTAAAAAAAATTAACAGTAAATTTTTTGGCATTTTTTTTTTTATATTTTGTTTTAGTAGACTGAGAATGTTGATATTTAAGTGACATAACAATCCGATTAAACTTTTTAAACCACCGATTGCTTTGGCTGATAGCACTCTTCGTGAGTGTGCGACGTTCAAACCGATAGGCCTATCATTCACAGACAACATGAATTGGAATAAATATATAACATATGAGCATGCTGTATATAAGGCGGGCTCTCCTTACTGGGTTAGAAAACTTACTTCCTAGTACCCTATATCTTTTATAAATCCACCATCCCTGCATACATGAAATATTGGGTTGATAAATGAATCACTAACTTTTCCTTCCTAGACAGGGTACAAAAAGTATCTCGGGCCTAACAGGTCCGATACTGTCTACTAATTTCATCCCCTGCCCCATCGCCGCAATGTTACATGCATGTGCTTGTTTTACGAGTACTTCCACTGAGTGTGCTCCAACGAACTTCACTTGTACATCCCTCAACATATTTTCTATTATTCTACCCACGATCAACCGACTACCAGCAAAATCCCCCCCCCTTTACTGCAGAGATCTCTACATGCCGGAAACTTTCTATTCTAATAGTTTCGGAGGGTACGGGGCCTTTTGAAATTTCCCCCCTGTTCCATACTTTCCTGGGTCTATCAATGTACATAATTTAAATGTATTGTGAACAAACAGCTTGTTGTACAACTCCACACTTAGGATGACCCCGATAAATCTGGCCAATAATTTCACGTCTCAGTGGCAAAATGCCGTTGTTTAAGGTGAATAAGAGTTAAATTAAAGAAAAATAATTATTTTTAATTAATTAAAAACAAAATTATTAAAGAACGGTGAAGATGCGGGTTACGTTTTTTTTTTTTTTTTTTTTTTTTTTTGGTCTTCCGGCTGGCATAAAAAAACATCGTATTTGTAAAAGAGAGTCTCCAAGATGCTCACTCCCAGCTTGTATTTTTTGCCTCTAGTCTCCCCTTTAATCAATTAGGGAGGGAGACCACGGACAAAAGATACAATCGTGGAATAACATTATCCGCTCTTCACAACTTCACTTTATTCCTCTCTCTCTCTCTCCCTCTCTCTCTCTCTCTCTCTCTCTCTCTCTCTCTCTCTCTCTCTCTCTCTCTCTCTCTGAGATGATTCCACTCTCATTCTGACCTATTTGTTTTCGATTCTGAACAGACCGAAAAACAGTGAACGGTCAATCACTAGGAACAGGTTAGGAAACTCTTACTAATCAAATTTTTCCCCTTCACTCCCAATTTTAATCCAATGAATTTTTGCATATTTTATGAAAAATAAAATTTCCAATAAATTCAGGGATATTTTAAGTGGACAGGCTCCAGGTGTAAATGTGGTATTGTGGTGACTGATATGATTCTACTTTAGAATAGGATTGACTCTTTTATCACTTGTGACCGAGGATGAATATCGATCCCCATTTTCCCACACTTGTGCCTAATTTGTTACAATGTAAAAAATTTACCTTATAGCAAATAAATAATGCAAAATGATGTATCTGTTCTCTTCCTGATCAGATGATGAGAAATCTTTTTTAACTGGGGAAATTTTTATTTTCATTCCATCCAGAGTGCCCTGTTTTGTAAGGGATGGGGAGAGGCAGGGCTGGATATCTATTAAATAAAAACGACGTAGTGGCTAACTTTGCCCTCGCGGGGAGACGAGTACACAGGAGCATAATAAACCTCTCTATCTCAGTAAGTAAACCCAGAAAAAGAAGGAAAAAGAAATGGAAATTCGAAGTTTTCTTTGGGGGTGGGAGTCCAGAATTTATCCTTTATTTAAAAAAAAAAAAATTTAAATGGTGTAACGAAACGAAAATTTCATATTCCAAAAATTACGCAAAATGATCAAATAGTTTTTATTTTTAAAAAGAAAATCAAATTTTATGGCTAAACTACGAGCGACGATCTCGCGAAGCCATCTTGAAAACAATCTGAAGGAACACGGAAGATAACCATAAATAATTCAAACTTACGAGATTTTAGAAAGCCATTCTTAACATGGGGACGGTGGGCGGTGGTGGAAAAACTCAAATTCGCTTAAGAATGATTTTCTTATTAAAAAATAAAACTACCAGGTCAATTTACGTGATTTTTGGTGTATATTTTTTTTCGTCACAAGCACGAACATCATACAGATTTTTTCCTTATTTTTGTTTTTTAATATAGGAGAAAATCTGGATAAGCACTGTTTTTTTTTAATTTATTTTATTTAATTTATTTTATTTTATTATTTGTTTTTTATTTTATTTTTATTTTTTAAGTTAAATCTCCCAAATTTCAGAGAAACGTGAACGTACATTTCATTACTTACTTAACTCTACACAAGAGTCAAACTAGGCACAAAATCGGTTTGGAACGTGGAGAAAATCCAACTCGTCATGAAGTGACACTCTACAAAAGTATCAAAATTGTTAACGTAGAAGTATTTCGCATTCAATGGCCGCGGATAGATTCTATGAAGTTTCCGAGCAAATACCACACTTTGCTATTACCAACGCAAATAACTTCACGCGGATGTCTAAAATAAAATGTTATTTGGACATTATCGGATCATTGTAACGACTGAAAACTAAATTGCGGAATGTTATGCGGACGCCTCCGTGTAGCTTAATTGCCATAAATATATTCATTTCATACTTTACTATATATATATATATATATATATATATATATATATATATATATCATACTTTATATCATAATTTACTATATATGTGTGTGTGTGTGTGTGTGTGTGTGTGTGTGTGTGTGTGTGTGTGTGTGTGTGTGTGTGTGATCAGTGGACGGTATATATTGGTTATCCATCGGTACCTTCAGTTTCATGGAAGCATTGTAAGAAACCCGTAGGGTTAAAAAATACCAAGTGTGACAAGTTCATCAGTCGATGCAATAATAGTGTCTCACGATAGGAATTCTTCGTCCAGAGAAAATAATTGAGCACTCTTGTTATTTCTCGTACAACAATGAATTACATTTACTCTGTGTGTGTGTGTGTGTGTGTGTGTGTGTGTGTGTGTGTGTGTGTGTGTGTGTGTGTGTGTGTGTGTGTGTGTGTGTGTGTGTGTGTGTGTGCGTGCGTGCGTGCGTGTGCGTGTGTGTGTGTTGCACTGTTGCTTCATCGATAGTATTTCGAAGATTTTAATTCTGTAAAAATAAATCATTCTAAAAAAGACCAAATTTGAAGATTATATATATTTTCGTAATTACTTAATTAAATTTTTAGAAGAGTCCGGTTTTCTAATAAAGTTTATCTTGATTTTTCCATCGTTTTTTTTTTTTTAAAGATCCAGTTTAAGAACGCTTTTTTGTTTCTGAACTTTTGCGGATTTAATTTTTTTTTTTTTTCATTTAACTGACGTATCATAGCGTACGCGTCCATCGACTGTCGATTCTTACCCCTTGTCCGCTCAAAGATGATGACGGAGAGGGGGGGAATAATCGGAAGAAATAGACAGCAGAAAGAAAAAGAAAGAAATGTAAGGCAAATAGAACGGAATGGGAGAGATTAGATAACGTTATAGCAAAGAAAGAAAGAAGGAAAGAAAGAAAGACAGGAGTAGTGTGTGTGTGTGTGTGTGTGTGTGTGTGTGTGTGTGTGTGTGTGTGTGTGTGTGTGTGTGTGAAAGAAAGAAAGAGAATGAGAGAAAGAAGAATAGCAGAGATGATAAAATAAAGGAGGAAAAAGAAGATGAAAAGAAAGAAAAAAGGAAATAAGAGAAAGTAATATCTAAAAGAAAGAGAGGAAGGAGGAATGAGAGAGATACATATGGAAAAATAGGAGATAACAGAATAGCAGAAAGAATAGATAGATAGATAGATAGATAGATAGATAGATAGGAGAAAGAAGACCGAAGAGAGAGAGAGAGAGAGAGAGAGAGAGAGAGAGGTGGAGAATATAATGAAATAGTAGAAAGAGAAAAAAGGAAAGAATAGGATGAAAGAGAAAGAGAGGGGATACCTGTAGAGGATAAGGGAATTGCAGAAAGAGTAAGGAAAAACAAAAAGGAAAAAGTGAAAGTGGGAGGATCGACAAGATAATAAATGGCAGAGAAAGAAAGAAAGAAAGAAAGAAAGAAAGAGGGAAAAGCTATACAGGGAGGAGATGGCGGAATAACAGAGATGATAAGAAAAATAAAGAAGAAAAAAGGAGCTGAAAAAGAAAGGAAGATGTGTGTAAGAGAGAGAGAGAGTAAGAAGGGAAGAGAGACGTATACAGATAAAAGATAACGGAATAGAAAGCAAGCAATAAATGGAGAAGGAAACAAAGATAAAACGAAAGAAAGGAAAGAGACTAGAATAAATAAAGAGAGAGGCTGAGAGCAATAGCGAAAACGTGATAGAGAGCGTAAGAAATTAAAAGGAGAAAAAAGAGAAAGAAAAAGTATTGAGGGAGAAGAGGATAGTGTTAAGGAGTGTTAAAGAAAAAGAGAGAGGAAAAAAAACGAACTGAGCAGCGGGTGTGTGGGAAAGGGGGGGGGGTCACATCGGCTTCTCTATAAAAACCGGTGGCAGATCCGCATCAAGTCAGTTCATAAAAGACTGGAATTAGAGACGAGACACGAAAAAAAAAAATATCCGGGAACAAAAAAAAAAAAGAAGAAGAAAAAGAAAAATACACGACCATCAAGAAAGACGACCGCTAGAAATACGCTCTTCAAAATTATAACGGGAAAAATGAAATATTTATGAATGGTATAAAAACGAAAATCGAAATCAAAAAATTATACAACTATATAATTATTAACCTAATTAATATATAAAAGACTGCACTTGCCGATATTATTTATTTCAAAGAAACATAGAATAATTAGGAAAAAGGGAAGACGTCTTGAAATAATAACAAAGATTCGAACTTTAGCCCCAAAATAATATATCTTTAACTTTTTTCATGTGTAGATGTTTTTATTTTATTTTATTTTGTGACTACCCTACAAAACAACTTGACAAAACTTCCACATGTGATGTGCGTTTAAAACAACAATATTAAGAGTGCGATACGTTCTAGTCCTGAGAAAAACGGAATAGAGAGGGAAAAAACATTTTTTAAAAATCTTCATAAAAAAGAAGAAAAAAAAATAAGTGAAAAGAAAGAAGAAAAAAACTACGCCGACGTGAGCGCATGTTTGCGGCCTGTTACTACGTTAGTCAACATTCATAGTAAAAATTTGGACGGCTTTTTTTTTAATTCTTTTTTGCTTATTGAGATTATTTATTTGTATTTATATCTTCTTTTTTTTTTTCGGCCATTTATTTTTATCCGTTTATTTGATTGTTTATTTTTTTTCTCTTGAAACAAACGTTTCCTTTTTGTTTTGTTTGGATTTTGATTTTTTTTTTTTTTAGTGTTAACTTTAATCAGCTTTATTTCTTCCGCTAGTTTTCCAACAAAACCTTACTAGCAACAACAACAAAAGAAAACAAAAAAACAGGTGGTGTTTCCCTGGAGTCCGAATGATAACAAGTCTCCCCAGAGTTTCAGCATTCTCCGCTGTTGCAAATCGCTCTGCGTTCTCGCAACAGCTGTTTACTATTGAATATCGATAACAACCGTTGACTTTTTTCTCGAATTTCAGTGACATTATTATTATTATTATTATTATTATTATTATTATTATTATTATTATTATTGTCGTGATCATCATCATCATCATCATCCAGAGAAATAATAAGAAAGAAAGAACCCGTGCAATATAAGCCAAAGAGAAGAAGAAGGAAAAGAGAGGAGAAAGAAAAAAACACGGTGAGCGTAAGAGAGAGAGAAGGAGAAAGCGACCGAATAATTACTACGCAAGAAAAGAAACTGGAATTAAGAAGGAAAGAAAAAGGAGAGAGAAAGAAGAAAGAAAAGAGGAAATAAAAAAGAGAAAACAGGACACTCAGGCAAAAGAAAAAAAAGACTCAAAGATCCCACATTTACAACGAAAAAAAAAACGTACATACGATTATTACGCAAAAAAAATATTATCATTGTTGTTATTTAACGGTGTACTGTACCACTACACAAATATTTGGTTCAATTTAACAACCCGATTGACAACACACAAACACAGGGACAAACGCGCATCAAAAAAAAACACACACAGACACAACATACGACAAATAAAACTTACTACGCATATTTATTTATCTATTTATTGACATAATTTAATTTATATCTTTATTTATTTATAAAGTAAATAAATGTATATACATATATATATTAATTAATCATTTTATCTTTTAGTGTTCGACGCACGCACTCGCTTCTGGGTAACAACAACAAAAAATAACGCGAGGAAGAAAACTAGGAACAGCGAGAACTTTAGACGCTATTTTTACTACGTGAACTTTAACATTTATTTACAGGGGCAAAAAGAAAGGCATTCTGTGAACTTGAAAAAAAAACGTAAACGTGGATGATTTTTTTGTTTTACTGAAACTGTTCGTATTTTAACGTTTCATTTAATTTCTTGTTTCAAAATTTAATTCCGTTGATTTAAAGATTTATTATTTATCACAAATTTCTATAAGAAATCGATGACTTTTATGATTTATGAAATTAGAAATTAATTAGAATTAAAAGTTTGTTTTTTTTTAATACGATTTCTTAAACTATCTACAAAATAAGCAAAAGTCCGTTTCTTTCCGTAGTATTTACAAAATCAGGTTTGGTACATTATTCATCCATCACACACACACACACACGCGCACACACACACACACGCACACGCACACACATACATACATATAAGCCCCTTTTTGGTTTGTGCTCCACTTCAAAAATTATTTATGTTCAACATTAACCTCACCAAGAGT
>NC_136502.1:56995217-57010217 GCF_053919585.1 Euprymna scolopes
TTTTTGGTACCGCCCATGTCTGGTGCTACAACGTGTGTGTTCGGTACATATGGGATCGATTTATTGAATTTCAATGACAGTTCGTGTGATGTTCTTTCCGTATGTTTTGATCTATTTCTATTTCAACTTTTCTGTTCTTCGTCGGCTTTATTTGGCTTACATACGTCGGGGTTTTTTTTTTTGTTGTTGTTTTTGTTTTTGTTTTTCGTTTTTTTGCACTCGTGGATTTTCTTTAATATTTCAACTGTTTTCATCAGCGCTGTGTGTTGTATCTGACAATCATCCCTTTAATTCCAATTTCTCTTAGTTTTTACCTATTATTTCTCAGAAAAAAAACTGTTTTTCGTGCTCTTACAGTTATTGGCATTACTTTAACTTTTGTCATGTTCCGTATTGTAGTTTATTGGCAAATTCTGTAGATTTTCTTCGTTTTCGCTAGAACAGTGAAATTTACGATTTGGCTGTTTTTGTTACTATTATTACGCCTTGTCTCCTTGCTTGGATGGATTTATCTGTTTCTACGTCCATGGTTCATAAGATGCTATAACTTTCATTTTCTAATGCAGGATGCGAGAGCTACTTTAGGACACCTTTAATAACAGTATTTTAACAAAAAAATATATTTCAATCAAAAGGACACAAATATCCTTGATGATACCTTTTATCTAAGTATTTTATAATTCTAACTGTGATTTCAATGACTGCTTCTATTCGGGCCCGAAACCGCCTACAAGTTGATCAAATGGTAGTTATTTATTTCAGATATCATCTTGACAATGGCGGCCATTACTGAATTCATCGTATTTTGCGAATGTCAATTAGTCTCCCTTTTAATAACGTTTCATAGAATGTAAATCTAACGATTTCACATGTTGGGAATCACATGATGTAAAAGTTCCTATGTTACAATGGCTTTGTTAGACGATGTAATGTCTTGTTGAAAGGCAAATGCTCTTCCGATGCAGCTTTTATTTATCCAGGGCTTAACAACCGTTTTAAGAACATCAAGGCATCCAGCATCATTTAAGAACATCAAGGTATCCAGCATCATTTAAAAACATCAAGGCATCTAGCATCATTTAAGAACATCAAGGCATCCAGCATCATTTAAGAACATCAAGGCATCCAGCATCATTTAAAAACATCAAGGCATCCAGAATCATTTAAGAACATCAAGGCATCCAGCATCATTTAAAAACATCAAGGCATCCAGCATCATTTATGAACATCAAGGTATCCAGCATCATTTAAAAACATCAAGGTATCCAGCATCATTTAAGAACATCAAGGCATCCAGCATCATTTAAGAACATCAAGGCATCCAGCATCATTTAAGAACATCAAGGTATCCAGCATCATTTAAGAACATCAAGGCATCCAGCATCATTTAAGAACATCAAGGCATCCAGCATCATTTAAGAACATCAAGGCATCCAGCATCATTTAAAAACATCAAGGCATCCAGCATCATTTAAAAACATCAAAGCATCCAGCATCATTTAAGAACATCAAGGCATCCAGCATCATTTAAAAACATCAAGGTATCCAGTATCATTTAAGAACATCAAGGCATCCAGCATCATTTAAAAACATCAAGGCATCCAGCATCATTTATGAACATCAAGGTATCCAGCATCATTTAAAAACATCAAGGTATCCAGCATCATTTAAGAACATCAAGGCATCCAGCATCATTTAAGAACATCAAGGCATCCAGCATCATTTAAGAACATCAAGGCATCCAGCATCATTTAAAAACATCAAGGCATCCAGCATCATTTAAAAACATCAAGGCATCCAGCATCATTTAAGAACATCAAGGCATCCAGCATCATTTAAAAACATCAAGGCATCCAGCATCATTTAAGAACATCAAGGCATCCAGCATCATTTATGAACATCAAGGCATCCAGTATCATTTAAAAACATCAAGGCATCCAGCATCATTTAAAAACATCAAGGCATCCAGCATCATTTATGAACATCAAGGCATCCAGCATCATTTAAGAACATCAAGGCATCCAGCATCATTGACCCTAAGACGTTGTGAAAAATGGAAAGTGACATGTATGACCTCCCTTGTTTAAAACTCCTAAAACCATCATAGTAGACGGATATTTAGTGTGCATCACTCTGGTTACTTCAAAAGAAAATACAGATAGCTACCTGAAGGGAGACGTTACTATCACATTTCTCTAAATCCAACCGAACCTTATAAACAAATGATTTGGCAACATATAAAATGTAAAAAGAATGAAAAAGAAAAGAAAGCCATAGATATGGAAAGCAAACTTAACGACAGAGAGGCGGGAAAGGAACATGGCGACGGATAGAGCATCAAAATATACATAACGTCCGGGGAAGAGATTACGTGAGATATACAAATGTGGCCAAATAGAATGTGTATAAAAAGACGAACGTCGGACGCTGGAAGGAGTGTAAAAGAGGTACGATTCCTGACATATTTGGTTTGAATCACCCTAGGTACTTCAGAAGAAAATACACACAGCTACCTTAAGGAAACGTTTCCGTTACATCCCCCACCCCTTAGATCCAATCGAACTTTACGAACATATGTTCTCAATCACTATGCTTTGCAGCTAAAACAAATATGACCACATATTTTTTTTTGTTTTGTTTTTTTCGTTTAATATCTTCCTCTGAAAGGGTTATTTGAAAATAAATAAATGTTACTAAACGCAAGATAAGTTACTCTTCTACCTACCAGGATAAGCTTTTGCTTTAACTTATTTTAAAGCGTCTATATACTTTGACACAAACGCAAGGTCCAATGTTAAGTTAGAACAAAAAAAGGTAGGTGATATTAGACGGTCATCTGAGAAGTCTCGACAATCGCTCAAAAATCTAAAATTAAACAAAGTGCTAGTAGCAACCATCCAATAAATGTTACAGTGACATCAAGTAAACTATGCCTCTTTAACTTATATTTTTTTGTGTGTATGTGTGTAATCGTCTAAAAAGTAAAATCTCATAGGAGGTAGCTGAATTTACTTAGCAATTCGACAAACATCTCATGTTTTCCCTGTATGTATTGTATCCAAGATTTTAACAAACTCATCTATATTTTTTCCTTGTGCAATTTTTTCATATTTATGGATTTTTGCCGCTTTACTGTTGCCATTTTTACCGTTACCATTTTTGCAATTGCCATTTTTACTGTTGCCATCTTTACCGTTGTCATTTTTACCGTTACCATTTTTGCAATTGCCATCTTTACCGTTGCCATTTTTACCGTTACCATTTTTGCAATTGCCATTTTTACTGTTGCCATCTTTACCGTTGTCATTTTTACCGTTACCATTTATGCAATTACCATCTTTACCGCTACCATTTTACCGTTACCATGTTTGCAATTGCCATTTTTACTGTTGCCATCTTTACCGTTGTCATTTTTACCGTTGCCATTTTTACCGTTGTCATTTCAGCTAAATTCAAGGCTGACTAGTTTTTTATTATTGCAAACCGTCGGATTTAGGGCTCGTGGTGTGGTTAAAGAAGAGCGTGAAAATTTGCTAATCAGACACAAAATGTGATTTGTTAGATTAAATTTGGGTATTTTTTTTTTTAATTCGACAAAATAATTGTATATGTTGGAAATGTTTTGTTTTTTATCTCAAAACTGTTGTGGCAATGTATAACTTTAATTACTTGAATTTCAAATATCTAGAATTAAAGTCGAGTATTACGGTTCAGCTGTGTTAAGTTAATAAAGTTTATTTGTATGAGTCACTAATCTAGAAAGGAACCATATCCTTTCTTTCTTTATCTCTCTCTCTCTCTCTCTTTCTCTCTCTCATATATACATATATATATACATATATACATATATATATATGTCCATATACATGTCTATATATATATGTATATATAGTGTGTATGTATATGCGTGTGTATGTATATACATGCATATAAATATTTATATAATATTTTTGCTTGTTTCTTTCTTTGTTAGTTCTTACGTTACGCTTTAAAATACAAAAAAAAAAGCCATATACAATTTTTTGAAGACCAGACTGCGTTTTAAAAAAAATCAAATTCGTGAAATTTGGCTTTGAAAATGCTAATCTGGCAACCCTGGACAAGAATATGAGAGTGACATCCTTTTGATGTAGCCTCTTTTACGAATATCATTTTAATAACATATTGTTGTAATAGTGGGAAAAAGGAACTCATAGTAATGTCGACATGCAGCGTTGCAGCGGTTCTTCATTGAAGAAAGAAGTCAGCGAAACGTTGCGTATAGTGGGTGGGGACATTTAAAAGAAAGGGGGCAACAAAAGAACGTTATTTACCAAGAAGTGCAAGACTGAAGAAGTACATTAAAGATTGTCTCTTAAAGTGTAATTTTATTATTCGTATTGAACTATGTAGCACAATATTACTTTCTGATTATTTATTAGTATTTATTAATTTATCTTGTTTGAGTCAGTTCTATATGTAAAATACAATGAACACTATTTTTATTGAAATGTTAATAAATTCATACTTGCTACATGTTATTGGCTTTTCTGTCTGGCGAAAAAGCTAGTTTTTTTTTTAATTTTTGCGCTGCCTTTTTTTCATTTCGTGAAATTTCCACAGGCCCTTCTAGTATATATATATATATATATATATATATATATATATATATATATATATATATATATATATATATATATATATATATATATAGCTGTCACACGCGCATACCCACACGAACACAGTTTTTGGAAGAGAGAGGGGGTATTATTATTATTATTATTATTATTATTATTATTATTATTATTATTATTATTACACTCTGGGCTACCCACGGGCTTAACAAATACACAAATATATCACACACAGCAGGCACGCGGACTTTTCCCTGTGCCCAATTAACCTAGAAAGAAAGAGAAAAGACCAAAAAGAAACGGGTCGCTACACACACCTCTTTCCACGGCGTCTTCTCTCTCTCTCTCTCTCTCTCTCTCTCTCTCTCTCTCTCTCTCTCTCTCTCTCTCTCTCTCTCTCTCTCTATCTATCTATCTATCTCTATTTCGTATGAGTCATACAATTCCCTCCCCCTTTCCTGGTAAACGCGTGTCTATTTTCACAAAGTAACCCAAGAAGGAAAAACGCCGAACTTTAAAAATGATAAGACTACGTTTATTTTCCCTTCATTTAAACGCGAGGTTAAGCAAGTTAGTTGTGTTTTTGTATGTTTTTTTTTTTTAAAGGGGGAAATCCGTGTTTTTATTTTTTTTAAATGAATTGTGAGAAAGATCGGTTCAATTGAAGCATAGGAATCGTTCGAATTTCGCTTAGTTTTCTCTCACATCGTAGAAACTGATTATCATTAATTGATAAAATCGATGATCGATTAAATTATATTCTTTATCCAATTATACGATTGTTTATATTTTTCAAAATCACTCGATATTTGCTTACATAGTTTTTGTTTTTTGAGGGGAGGGGAGGTTCTATATGATTTTGTCCAATTTTCCGATACAACTGGTTGTTAGTCTTAAATATTATTTCCTCCTCCTCCTCCTCCTCCTCCTCCTCCTCCTCCAGAAGTATAATTCTGATTTACATTTTAACTAGAAATTTGAACTTTTAATCAAAAAAATATTTCCTATCGCGACCATTCATATTCACATACACACTCACACGCACGCGCACTCACACACGTGTATATATAATACACACACATACGCGTGTACACACACATACACACACGTATGTGTGTGTGTGTGTGTGTGTGTGTGTGTGTGTGTGTGTGTGTGTGTGTGTATCAGGTACATATATCTTATATATGTGTATTTAATACACTGTATTATATGTATGATATATTAAATATATATATTATATATGTGTATATATATATAGATGTGTGTGTGTGGTGGGTGACATATATATATATATATATATATATATATATATATATATATATATATATATATACATTAATTTCTGAAGTTATTGATAGAGTGATAAAAATTTATACAAACAAAAAAGTACATATCTCTCTCTCTCTCTCTCTCTCTCTCTCTCTCTCTCTCTCTCTCTCTCTCTCTCTCTCTCTCTCTCTCTAGCTATAGCATTGTGGTGATACTCCTTGTTGTTTTTAATGGATTTCCAATCTTCCATTTTATAGTTAACTGTAGCTTAATAAAGAGCAAAATGGGCAAGCAATAGTGATATCGACTCTATAACGTAAGAACGGGATCCAAACAGCATACAATGGGGAGGGGGGGGGTAAAAGTAATAAACAGAAAATCAGGTGAGATTTGTGATTTAGTGAATAAATCGCTTATTACAGCTAATTAACAATTAAAATTGGTTTTTAAAAGCATATCTCAATCCCACTACTAAGAGATATTTCAGCAATGTATTTTGTGCTATTAAAATATAGAAGGTGAAAATGCCTTAGAGAACCAACGTTAAGTCAACTGTTCATGTAATAATAGATGTGTGTATGTGTTTGTGCGTGTGTGTGTGTGTGTGTGTGTGTGTGTGCAAGCACGTGTTATTTAGGGACTTTTTCCCCATAAGTGCCCTTCCCCTCCCAGCAGATGTAAACATCGCACTGGAAGAGTTCATTATGGGGTACTAGAGTAAACACTGACGTTTCAAAGTGGATCGTGCCGTGTAGTGAACATGACCAAACACTCGCGGAGTTGTGTTGCATGTCGCCAGGGCCGGATTTAGGTGAAGAGGGCCGGGGCTGTTCCACTTGTGGGGCTCTTACCACCATCCCACCCACCCATTTATCCCAATTCTCACAATTGGAGGAAGAAGATGGAAGTTTGAAAGAAAAAATGATGACGGGTGTCTAAAATTCCGCAATCCTCAATTGTCTGACACTTACTGGCATCACTGGTGCTCCCCGCCACGTAAGAAAAGAACGCCTTATTAATTAAGCTCACGTTTGGTGCGTCCTTAGAATCTCGGTACGTTTGGGGTGAAACGGTACGCATTCCATTCTCTAGGTCGTGTGGCATTACTTCAGTTAATCTGCTTTCTTACGGCTGTTGTTCTGGATTGAACTCAGAACCCCAAGACAACCTGCACACTTTAAACATCGCCCTTGGACATCTATCTCTGTGATTCGATACCCGACAACTACTTACAACTGTGACAAATTAAAGTTCATTTTTGCAACTGGAACAAAGTAGAGTGAATTTTCATTTAGATATATAGGCTTATCAAACAAGAACATCCGAAATAAGAACTCGTCGTTCTACCACAACTGCAAAGAACTTACGTTTCTTCCTCTCAGTGTCTAGTGTCAAACGAAATTTCCATGAAGAACATCAAATCCGTGGAACACGTTACCAAGTGATTGCTTCTCTGAGAGCAACAATATGGTCGTCTTTAAATAACAAGCATAAAACGTTCTCAAAAGTAATCACATTCCATTCATCATTTTCAATCTTCTAGTGATGTTCTTTATCATTAAACTAACACCTAATCGCTTCCATCAACCTTTACTCTCGTGGTTTTTAGCCTTAACAAGTGATAACTTATTAATAGTAACGTTTATTTTATTTTTATTTTAGACCAGATCGGTAGATTTTTTCTTAGGATTCATGCCGTTTCTTTCAACTTCATCACTTTCTAGTACTATCAAATGTTTATTCTCTCTCTCTCTCTCTCTCTCTCTCTCTCTCTCTCTCTCTCTCTCTCTCTCTCTCTCTCTCTCCATATATACATATATATATATATCCCCCTCTCTCTCTCTCTCTCTCTCTCTCTCTCTCTCTCTCTCTCTCTATCTATCTATCTACCTATCTATCGCAATATACACACGTGCAGGAAGTAGTAAAAGATCACCCAGCTTCTACGAAAAAGTTACTCCAATATATAACTTTTTTTTTTTTTTTTACTATCAACCAAATAATAACACGTTCCCGTATCTACAGAAGGAGGAATTGTCTACTGAATGTCAGATTCACACGTGGTCTCCGATTGCATATACATCCTAGTAAGTGGGGATGATATACAATGCCTAGTATTTTCGAATAGTCGCCCATCTGATACTGGCCAAGCTCAGCGTCGCTTAATTTCGGTGATCTTAAACGAGAACCTAACTATCGAATATAGATAGATAGATAGATAGATAGATAGATAGATAGATACTAGCAGTTCAGCCCGGATTTGCTCGGGCCCTATGTACTCTTCATAACTTTATGTGTATATATATATTAAAAAGTTTCACTCATGTCTAGGTAACCTACATCTAAAATTTTAAGTGTTTAGACCCAAAATTGGCGGAGGAGTTTGGTAGAGTCTTCAAAGGTCAACTCTTTCAATTTTAGCCTCTTGGCAGCCAAATTTTCGCCCAATCACTGATTAAAAAGTTTACTCCATGTCTGAATACCCTTTATGCAAATTTTCAAACCCAAAATTGGCTGAATAGCTTTCTAGAGACTGCAATCTTTTTAACTTTAACCCCTTGGCAGCCAAAATTTTGGCCAAAAACCGATTTAAAAAAAAAGCTTGCTCTATGTCTGAATACACTACCGCAAAGCTTAAATCTTTTGAACTTTGACCCCTTGGTGGCCAAATTTTTGGCAAAAAAACGATTAAAAAGCTTGCCCTATGTCTGAATAGATTTTATGTAAAATTTCAAATGTTTAGACCAAAAATTGGTTGAGTAATTTGGTAGAGACTGCAGAGGTCTTTTTTTTTAACTTTGACCCCAATTTTGACCCTTTAACATTTATTGTTTTGGGCTCAAATCAAATTAAAAAGTTTGATCTATGTCCAAAATCACATATATCTAAAATTTCAAGTGTTAAATTGTCGGAGGAGTTTGGTAGAGTTCTCAAAGGTAGAATCGTTAAACTTTGACCCGTTGAAAGCCAAATTTCTGGCCGAAAACCGATTCAAAAGATTTTCCTAAATATCAATGCCCCTTATGTCAAATCTTGAGTATGTAGATTGAAAATTGTCAGAGTAGTTTGGTAGGGAAATGAACACACACAGACACATACACACATACCGACAGTTTCACCTTTAGAGATATATTTTATTAATAACGGTGAATCTGCATAGTAAATTTCATCATTTACACCTTTGCATTGTATTGTCTTCTATAAATTTCCTTTATATACATACCAAACAATGCTTCAAGCAAATTACATTAACGTCTTACCTATTTTTTTTTTTTTTTTTTTTTGTACGTTCATCCAAATCGAACTACGATAAGATAATTTTTTTGCTGACTGTCAACCTTTAAGCAGATGAATTTTTCTGGTATCATCCTACATTTGGATACACATTCCATGTGTATGGACAAAGATGTTAGTAAAACATCAATTATACGAATCATTGATTGTATCAAGTTTCGTGTATATTGACCTACAACAAAGACATTGCTGTACCTTTCGTTTTCAGCGGTTTTGATCGACATACTTCCATTAGGTTAAATTGGTTTTACTATTGGATCATAACTTAGATCCATTCGAAGATAATATTTTTTTACTCATGGTGACCACGCCTACAGGAACAGTATGGAGATGTTTGTTCACAGTACATTTAAATTTCTACGTGTTAGTGCAGTTAAGAAACCACCAAACAAATAGTGAATTCTAAAGTCTAGCAGTTCGAAGGAAGAAAGTGTTAGTGTTCTACACTAATACTTTTCCGGTTCTACACAGTAAAGGGGTGGGATTTGGCTACTTGTCGGCTTAATCGAGGGGGAACCAGTGCTACAAGTTCGTCGGAACACATTCCATTGAAGTACTTGTCAAACACACAGATGTGACAGGGCTTGGTGCTTGGTTGACAGTGCGGGAACCCTGCCCAATAGAGAGAGATTAGTGCTCAATGTTCCATACATTCCTTTTTTTTTTAATTGGAGGAAATGATTGTCAGACGAAACTAAGGAACATATGGAATTACTAACATTGCTTAATGGTATACTAATAGGGTGGTTTATGGTAATAATGTTGTTTCATGTATTAACAAAACGTATTGAGGTCATATGAGAAAATAAAGCTATGTACGCATTACAAATGTTTCTTTTCTGTTTCTTATGTTATACATCAGTACATCAGGGGTCATTTCGAGTTAAAGGTTTATTTACTGTACTCATTTGAACTAGAGAAAATCATGATTAAAATATGTATTCTCGTGTAAATAGCTAAGGAAGAATATGAAATATGGCGGACGCTCAGTAGCCGTTCATTAGACCGACGGGTGATCAAAAAGTCAGATCGAGCGTACCAGAAAGCGAAATGAGACCAAATTGACAACTCGGACCAAATTGACAACTTGGAAATTTAAAATGAAAAAACTTTAATCTCTTCTCTTCTCTATATAAATAAAATGAACTCATTTTTTCCCGTCGGATTTTGACCTTAATAGGATTAAAAATCAATATATTTCATGCAAATATAATATGCACAAACGGCAGAACAATATCTGAGGTGTGCTATAGGCTTATTATTTCTCAAATTCCTCGATAATCTTAGATTTCTATACTTTTTCTGCTGAGAAGTCACGGCCAAAACTTATTTGTAGAATGTAGAATAATGTAGAATAAATAAATAAAAATTATTTTTAAGTTAAATTTTTAGGTAAAATGTATTTTTAATTTCAAATGAAAATTTACAAACATTAATTAAAACATTTGAAAGAAAAAATTAATTTAATTGTTTAAATTGTTTTTCATGTTTTCTTTGTTGTTGTTGTTGTTGTTGCTGCTGCTGCTGCTGCTGCTGCTGCTGTTGCTGCTGCTGCTGCTGCTGCATTTATTCTACATAAGTATAAAATAAAGTTTGTTTATTGTTTCTTTTAGAATTTCCGAGTTGTCAATTTGGTCTCATTTCGTTTTCCGGTACGATCGATCTGACTTTTTGATCACCTGTCGGTCTACTGAACGTCTACCGAGCGTCCGCCATATTTCATATTCTTCATTAGCTATTTACACGAGACATTTAAATCATGATTTTCTTTAGTTCAGATGGGTACAGTAAATAAATCTTTAACTCGAAATTGCCCCAAATGTACTAATGTATAACATAATAGAAAAGGGACGTTTGTAATACGCGTACACAGCTTTATTTTCTCATATAACCCCAATACGTTTTGAAGAGAGTTTACCTTTATATCAGCTTATTTCTAGTCTAATTTGCCTTGAAGTTCATTTCTTCCTCTGCACCGTCTTTGGTTTGTGTTGATCATATTTATTCGCCTGCATTTCATCTGCTGTATTCCGTGATCTGAAATAAAAAGAGTCAGCATTCGCAGGATGACACCTGAGATATCAATAGTACTCCTCACAGAAAGAAAATATCGCATTTCAAAAACTTACGTAGATTGATCAAGTATTTTTATTTTAAGTAAGAACATCACATTTTGTGGCTAAATGGCGAACGACAATAACGACAATATTGTGCCACCATCTTGGCTGAAAACAATAATTCAAACTTCCAAGATTTTAGAAAAAAAATAATAAATTCGCGTTAAAATGATTTTCTTCATATACAAAAAAAAAAACTACTTGATAAATTTACGTTATTTGTGGAATGCGATATTTTTCCATCACGTATGGATACGTACGTTATACAGATTTTTCCTTTTTTTTTTTTTTTTTCTACGGGTAATTCTGGGGAAGCACTTTGTTTCAATGCTCGGAAAATATTTCCAAATATACGGAAGTCATGTTATCTAGTTTGGAGTTTTTCATTGCATACTCGAGTTACATTGAATGTGTATGGGGTCAAATCTCTTCTTTGATTGTGTCTATATTTAAAAAAAAAAAAAATTAGTTCGGCGCCTGCCCGCGTGTGTCATCCAAATTCATCACATGTTCGAAACGTTTTCCGCATTCTTTATTTCGATAATAAACTGTCGTCCAGCAAGTTCATAGATTGCCCGGATACAATAATGAATCGCTGTTAAAGTTTGCATGGAAACTCGTGACAGCATTCAAATTTTCCTATGATTCCATCTGGGGTCATTAGGGTTCAATTATAGATTCCAATTATCGCTTACCAGGAATGTAACTAATGAAGTAAGAAAGAATGAAAGAAAAAGAAAAAAAAGGAAGAAAGTAAAGAAAACAAAGAATGAAAGACACCACCCTCATATACACACTTTTCTTTTCTTTTTTTTTAAGCCATTTGGTCAGTTGGCGTGTGTGTGTGTGTGTGTGTGCGTGTGTGTGTGTGTGTGTGTGTGTGTGTGTGTGTGTGTGTGTTGGCACGGTTTTTGAGTGCTGTCCTGATTCTCTCTCTCTCTCTCTCTCTCTCTCTCTCTCTCTCTCTCTCTCTCTCTCTCTCGCTCTCTCTCTCTCTCTCTCTCTCTCTCTCTCTCTCTCGCTCGCTCGCTCTCTCTTGTAGCAAAAGTAATTCAATAGGGTGGCGAAAGAGCGAGCCGGGTTCACATTAATGACAGAAAGATCGAGGGTTCAAATAACACGTTCAGCACACCCACCGCCATTCACCCACACGTACTCTTTTTCTCCCACATCTCACCCACACATACAGCCCAAACTTTCACACTCACCCACACCGTAACCTCCGACATCACACCCCCTCACACCAAGTACTTTTTATAGGGCAAGATATTAGGGTGGGGATGTTACTTTTGAGTAGAGTAGGGTTTTCCCTTTTTTTTCTTTCTTTTTTTTGCGATTTCAGTCAAAATCCAACTGTAGAAATTGGAAGAAAAGATGTTACGTTTTTTTTTTCGCTCCAGTGGATGAAAGATGGAGGGGAGGGAGTCACACGCGCCACTATTCCTTCTCTAGAATATAGTTGTGTAAGTTCGTGTGAACCCAAATAAAGGGTGAAAGAGAGATTTACTAGTGATGGAACGGTTGTAATATTTTCCCCGATTCCGATGCAATTACCAATTCTGTTCTAAATTTTCGACAATTACTGATTCTGTTCTAGATTCCCGATTCCAATGCAATCATTGATTGTGTTTTAAATTCTCGATTCTGATTCTAAAATCTCCTAAAAAGTGCAATTTCTTGGGAGGGGGCCGCGTGGTGAAAATATCTCACGTCTTTTCAATTTGACAAATTTCTTAATCATTTCTCTTTAGAAATTGTAGTTAAGAATTTAATAAACTCATTTTGAAATTTTATATTTCCGCTTGTGTAATTTTTTCCAATAAATTCACTCGTGCCATTCTTACACATAGCATTTTTACACATACCATTTTTACACATAGCATGGACGTATGCGCAGCCCAGAAAACACGTTGGAGAGGATATAAGGCCAGAAACATTGATGACGTTAACAAACTTCTAATGGTAGCTCAAAGACAACATTTGGAATCAGCATTGCGGTGTCTGAAAAATATCGCTATGTGATCACTGAAGTGCACTGATACATCGACTAGCTAATAGATATCATTCGTGTCACAAATGGACACAATTCATTTCTCAGCGTACGCATCACAGACTGATTATCCTGTTGAAGCTTCTTGGGCATTATTTGAATCTCTGATTTGCTACAGATCTCCATACTATTGACTGCCGAAGATCGAAACGGCCACGTCGGTGCTGCTACGAACGGGTATGGCATCTGCATTGGTGACGTCACATGTATCCTCAATTTTGCTTATTCACACGATTCGGTGATGGCCAATAGCTCCTTCTGTAAGCACGAATCACATTTTCGTACTTAATACAACAGAAACACAGTCGTAAATCAACTACGTCTTAATCAACACGATCGACGAGCCGTCACCGATGGCAAAGTAATGCAATATAAAACAATGGCTCCACAACATCTCCGATGCTTTGCACTTTATGCGTTTAATCGCTGAAATAACGTTGTCTTGCTTGAAACCATCCAGCATGTGAAAAGTGGTAAAGATACAAAGAGAAAGTATGTGACATTTTCAGAAGAATCATGCTACTTCCGGTCACTAATGTTGAGGACGAGTGGGGCGAGGTAACAGTCTCGTCAAAGAAGCGATTCTGGTTGAACTTGGTTCGAAAACGCCTGCATGCAAGATGCTACGCCTGTGAACTCCGCTTGTAAAAGAAAAAGTGCCAATCAATAAGAAATGCTGGCAAGTCCCTGTTAAATCGGCATGCATACAGAGCAGCCAAGAGTGAGGCAGAGAATCAAACACAAAAAGTATTTCAGTGCGATCTATTAGAACCTACACACACGCGAAGGTAAACATAACTACCTGAGTGCCGTTACTTTATACAGCTGTAAGTGCTTATCGACAACGAGGAAGGTGGGGCGAAAATTCGTTAATATAGAAACCAAAATGCTCCACCGGATATCTGGAATTTGACTGCTCGATCATATCTGTAATGAAGATATCTGAAAGTACAACGGCACCACACCACGGCGGAAGATGAGGGGATGGCGGCCCAGATGGCTTCAACATGTGTAAGGACCAACAATGACATCACTGTGAAGCTTACCGTTGCACTAGAAGTTCCTAGAAATAATGAGATGGGCACAGCAGGAAGACCACTGCAAAAATGGTCTTCATTCCGATCAAGCTTGTAATCGTGACATGAAGACAAAAATCCACAATAGCATACCTCGCAGTAACTCCAGATTTTTTCAACTTCTGGAAAAAATGATATATATATATATATATATATATATATATATATATATATATACTAGCAAAGTACCCGTCGTTGACTGCGTTCAAAAACAGCCTACAGAAAATGAACTCTGATTTATGAAAGTATGATAGGTTATGAAAAGGAAGGGTTGTAAAGAGATAGCTTCGAATTTGGGAGTATCAAAACCAAAGCAAAGTATGATGAAAATAAAAATAAAATAGATAAGCCCTATGATTTATTGTACCATACCTGTTCATACTGAAACACTTTTCACAATATTCGGTGGATCTATATTAAAAAACCTTGTTAAACTTTGTGACATATTTCCATTCTATGGAGGTCAGGTGCGAACGAACACCCCATAATTTTATTATACCATATTTCATCAACCTGAAACATAATTATTAAAGTATACTTACGCAGATAGATATGAAAAGTCTTTATTAAAGTTTGTGCCT
>NC_136502.1:57015217-57042717 GCF_053919585.1 Euprymna scolopes
TTTCAAGATAACCTACCTCTGACCACGTCTTTATTTATTCCCCCTCCCCCTTTTTTTCTTAGGTCCATTTCGTCCCATGTCCCCCTTGGCTTTCTACAGTAAATAGACCTCGCTACTTCAACTCTTCCACAATTACTGAAATAAGAACTTTCATCCATTTTTACGAATTTAATATTCCTGCGAAGTCATCAAAAGTAAACCAATCTTAAAGACTCACATTACCCTACCCCCTCCCCTTCTTATGATTCTTATACCATTTCTTTCGGTTTAGCACATGCGTTCAATCATGATCACTGGCCACAGCACACTTCCGTGCACATGTCTGATAAAGTCTTTTCTTCGTCGACAGTGGTAACGCTCTACTGGCTATTAATAGCCGAAGTACCTAAATATACCCCAACCACTCCTAATCTCACAATCACACTAGTACTTGCTCCATGCTTTACTCTAATTGGCAAGATAACAAGACTTCTTGACACCAATCAGAAAAAAGGGTATCCATAGGAAATCACTATTGTGTTCCGATATTTAGCCCAAACGTGTAAACAGGCATGGCAAACTCAAGGTTACGTGAGACCTGCTTTTGTTATGAGAACGGCACGTGACCAGTTGAGATTCCTATTTACTTGCTACCCTCCTCCCATGATGGCAGAGGAGTTAGACAGAAAGTGGATTTTAATGCGGAGAAAATTTAGGTACCCCAAAAGAGACACTCAATATCGGCACAAAAGTAAAAAATCGCCTCGGTCTAGAATAATTTCTCCGTCACTAACCAAGGACAAAAAAAAAAAAGATGAAGTGCAATATCAGAATAGATAGTACACTTCAGTTCTAGCCAAAAAGTCAAGGATTGTCGTCTATTTTTACTCGCTTTTCTGTGAGGACAGAGTCGGTCACGGTGTCGGTTTTTTAATCCAGCTCTATAAAAAAGGACCTCGTAATTGGAAGAAAAATAAAAACTCAACACATAATAGCTTGTTTGGATATGGCAAAATCACACACGTGTCACATTTGCTTTCTTCTCAGGTTGTTGGCACAAAAAAGATAGGAACGAATGAAGGTTGGCAACAGAAGTTAAGTAAATTATTTCTTTATCTGTTCACTTATATCATTTCGCTATTTTAGAGGAGGGGGCAAGGGTACTAACCGATGCCTTTCGACCGTCTCTGGGGGTTGGGTAGGCGTATTATTTAGTGCTACTTTGGCTTGATATCTACAAGAATATATATCTACACAGTACGTCTCTTCATTTTCTTTCTTTTCTTTTTTTTTTCGGTAAACGAATATTCGCGTAAAGTCATGACCTTTCAATTTCTTGTGTATGTGATCTACTGCTGGGATTAAAATCCTTTGCTGATGATTTACGAAATGGCGGAGATTTAGTTTAAATTAGCGTAACCAACGCGTCTTCAGCGACTTTTCACTGACTAATTAGCACAAGTAACGCACGGTCTCTCCTTTGAAGGTTAGGATTAGTATTGGGGTTAGGAGTTGGAGTTAGGGTTCCAGGCTTGGTAACCACACATTCTTTCGAAACCAATTAGGAGTGTTTTGCGTGTTCGTGTACCATACTGATTGCAATATGAGTTGCTGATTGCATAACAAAATGTAGAAATCATATTAAAATAAATTAATGGTACATACATAACAAGCTACGTGGGCACCTTTATATTCTTCTATGGTCGCCTAAAAAGAAAACTGTAATAATAATATAATGTTTTGATGTAAACGGCCTCAAATACATTATTCTTCATTCTTAAGTTGTATTTTTATTTCTTTGAAGTAATTGGCACCTTATCATTTTTATTTATTAGGTAACATTAAATTTTTCTATGATATTAGTAATCAAACCAAAAACTCCTGATCGGATAAAATATAAAATTTACTAAAAACAACCAAAGTATTTTCTTTATTAAAATTCTCTTTATTGATCAAAAGACGCAAAATCTTATCCGGATTGGAAGTACCAGTTACGATTCCATTCCTAGACGAAATAGAGCATCGTTTGCAAACTATTTTTCAATTTTCATTACCCACTCGGGAATGCTGATCATGCATGCTGTGATAATGATAGGCATCACTCTAAACTGTCGACCCCAAGTGGAAGGGCCATTGCTCAAAACGACAAGGTACTGCAATAAGGCTGACTGGTGTGCCATTACCGACTAAATCAGAGATGCCCCATGGGGAAATAACTTTTCTCTTCCTGTGGAACAGTGTGCAAATGAGACTGAATTGTTCAAAGCAGCAATTGAAGCACATGCTCCCTCATGAAAGTTCTGTGGCAAACTTCATTCTCCCCAATGGTTTATTCTACTTGTGCAGCTGCCATTGCTCAGAAGCAACGTGCATACCGCAGATTTATCCAGCATAAGTCTACTAGAAACCGACATAAGTTCAGTATAAACAGGCAAAAGTTTATAGAAGCTAGAAGTAATTGTAAGAAAGAAATAGCGACAGCTAAGAGAGAATATACCGAAACCGCCAGAAAACGCATTGAAGCACAGAAATTAGAAACTCGTGATTTCTGGGAAATCTACAACAGTGTAGTAAATAATGGGCAATCAACAATTCCTCCACTATCAAACAATCATGAGAAAGCTAACATGCTTGCCCATTAGTTTGCCTCAAACTCTACTTTGGACCCAGCAAACCACTCTTTCCCTGATTTTCCTTTGCAGACAGAAACCACACTAGATGATCACCCCTTCTCAAGTACATGATATCATAAAAACCTAGACACTTCAAAAGCATGTGGATCTGATCTCATCCCGGCTGTACTATTAAAAAAAAATGCTCCGCTGAAGTTGCTCCAGTTCTTGTCAAACTTTTCAACAAATGCCTTAACGAATCTTGCTTCCCTAACTATTGGAAAACTGCTTCTGTGGTACCAATTTACAAGAATTCTGGCGAAAGAACGGACCCATTAAATTATCGCCCCCATTAGGACCCTCCCTCTTTTCGCCCAAATATTTGAGTCCATAATTAATCAAACTCCAGTCCACCCTCTTACAGTTGCTAAACTTCTGTCCGACTATGGATTTAGGCAAGCCCGTTCTACTGCAGATATCCTAACTGTAATCTCTGAACATATACCATGCACTGGATAAGGTAGATAAGGCTAGGACAGTAGCTCTGTATATATATATATAAGGCTTTTGACAGAGTATGGCACGATGGTCTTCTCGGGAAAATCAGATCATATGATATTACTGAATGAATACTTAACATGATTAAATCCTTCTTAAATAAAAGAAGAATCCAGGTTGTCCTTGATGATTGTACGTCTAAACAATATTATATAAATACAGGTGTACCTCAGGGGGGGGCTTATGTTGGGCCTTTATTATTCCTGATATTCATAAATGACCTCCCTGATAAAATTGTCTCTGAGATGGGTATATTTGCTGATGACACAACGCTCTATGGTAGAGGAAGACTTTCAGTCAGTAGTGAGATGGGAATAAAAATGGATGGTAACGTTCAACGCTGACAACAATAAGCTCGTTTCCTTTAATAATTACAAGAAACCTTCTCAACCACCAATAGCTATGGCTAAAGATACATTACCTGAAAGTACTTTGTTCAAATTCCTCGGCTTAACTTTTACAAGGAACATGAGTTGGAACATATACATCAAGAGCATTGTCAAAGCTTCTGGGGAAAAGGTGGGCTCTCTCTACCGTGCTAGAAAGTTACTTACGCCTGAAAGTATCCTATAACTCTACAAGGCCACCATTCGCCCATGTATGGAGTATTGTTGTCACATTTGGGCTGGTGCATTTGATACTAGTCTCTCACACCTGGACAGAGTTCAAACGAGAGTCGCCAACCTGATAGGTCCTGAACTGTCATCCCAGCTTCAACCTCTGTCCCATCGACGAAGTGTTGCATCCCTCTGCCTATTTTACAAGCAGCAAAGTTCCACCCCTACACAGTAGAGATTCTTAGATGTAAGAAAGCCTTCTACTCTAATAGTTTATTCCTTAGAACTACCAGATTTTGGAATTTCCTTCCGGCTTCCTGTTTCCCCAACTGAACTGACATGCAGAAGTTCAAGTATAATGTAAACAAACATCTTGCTGCTCCCTACATAGTATGCCTGCAACTTATGTCCCTGATAGCAGCCCCCTTCCCCTACATCAAAGTTGCACTGTGCCTTGTTTGCGGGAAAATGTAATTAAAAAAAAAACATATGCGCATAAGAAACAACTTAGTCATCCGAACATAAAACATAGTGCCGTTTATGCATGCAATAATCCTAAACCTGTTGATATGTCGTAAAATCCAACAGCTAATCTACTAAAATTACATTGAAAAAAATTTAATACGTATATATTTGATAAGTATAAAAATGAATCGCTCAACCCCAAAATGTATTCTAATGAAATAAGCATTCCTTTTTTTATATATAACCACAGAATAAGGATGCTTAAATGTACCAACTTTCTATAATCTTCAAAAATAAACAAATTAAGGTATAATATTTTTTTCATTTTTTATAAACTATTATAAAAACCATTCTTCTATATAAGGTTAAAAATAATAAAATGAAGTATTGCATTTCGTGTCTTCCATACAATTCTGCATGTCGATAGCCCGTTTGTTTACCGAAGATCGTTTTTTTTTACTAAACTTTTTTATTTGTTTTATGTTATTTTATTTATTTATTATTTTTTTTTTTGATAACTATGCAATTTTTAGTTAAATAAAACAGGTACATATTTTTTAATTCAATGTTTTAAAATTACTAATTACCTTTTAAATAGTTCCAGAAACTAGTATCTTTCAATTATCTTATAATAAATTAATCAATTTATCTTATGATTATTTGATTAAAATTTCAAATTTACCTGAAATATTTTTAGCCGCCATGATAACATTTTTCATTATAACTCCTTTATTTAATCTATTTTCGTTTTAGAAATTAACTTTAGGTATTTATTTTTTAAACACAATCAAAAATCAAACAGAAACTAATAAAAGATATTATGATAAATCGTTCTTTTATCATCATAGTCAACATAAGCCTTACGCACGCGTTTATTATATATTAGTCATGCACATACACACTGCCGACATCTATACCGTTAAGAGATCGACATGAAAAAGAAAACAGCAATCTATGTTATTCTGTTTTTACTTGTGGAAAACCGCGGGAAATATTTTCCCGCCAAAAGATTATCGCTCTCTGTCACCGTCATGTCGTAACGCCCGTCTAGTGCTGTGCAAGCGCCGTATAAAGTTAAACTTAAAATGACCAGAGATACACACACACACACACACACACACACACACACACACACACACACACACACACACATATATATATATATATATATATATATATATATATATATATATATATATATTAGACGAACCCATGAACCGTTGGGTCACAATAAATTTAATTATTTATGTAGTCGAAAATATGTAAACTATGACATACTTTTTCAGACATTCTTCTTGCATAATTAAGAATAGCTTTACTTCTACATTGTACTCACTTGGAGTTCTTACACAGGTCATCATCAGAAATTACTCACTGACAATAACCTGCTGTATTCCCTGGAATCTGAGTGATAACAAGTTTCCCATGATTTGCAGTAGTCTCCACCTCTTTCAAAAACATTTACAAACGAATTTGCTTTATTTCAAAGCCACTTGCCATGGCAATGATTATTGGCCTTCACTGGAATTAGGGTGGCAACAAGCCTCCCTAAGGTTACAGTCTTCTTCACATTCATCCAGGGGAGGTCTGGTTAGTGATTTCTATTCTCTGTCTTTTAGCCCTCTATAACCCTTCACGACTACTTGGTGTGGCGCCAGTCGATGCCAACACTACAATTTTTCTTTTTTTTGGGGGGGGGGTAATTTACAATGTTGCGGTTTCAGTTTCCTTAGTTCCATCTGAAGTTCCGTTATACTTTTTGTTTTAGTTTTTATTCTTATTTACATCACTAGGAGTAGTCACACAGGCCATCATCAAAGATTTTTCTTTGACAACAACTTGTGGTGTTCCCTGGAGTCTGAAAGACAACAAGTCTTCCACGATTTCCAGTACTCCCTACTTCTTTCGATAACCTTTGCAAAAGAATTTCGTTTACCATTGGCAGTGATTATTGGTCTTCACTAAAATTTGGGTGGCAAAAATCCTCCCCAAAGTCCCAGTCCTGTTTGCATTCATCCAGCAGAGGTCTGACTAGTACTTTCTCTCCTCTGCCTTTCTATCCTCCTTGACACTCCTCACTTATTTGGTGTGGTGCCAGTTTCTGGGGACATACACACACGCCAGTAAAGGAGGGCAGAACGTAGGGCGCATGGGAGTACCTTACAATTTTACCGTTTCAGTTTTTATGATTCCGTGTGATATCGCTTTGTGTTTTACATCTGTAGCAGTTTCTGTATGTCGAGTTTGTATCTGTAGTTCTTGTGTGATGTTAGTCTTCACATTTAAGTGTTTTCCTAAATGTTTCTGCAGTTTTCATTATTCAGACAAACATGTATCTCCATTATTAACAAATATATGAACTGAATTGAACAACGAAAGTAAGTACATTAGTCTTAAATACAATGATCTGCAATAGCAGAGTTTCAGTTCCAGACAGATTCTTTAATATAGTTCAGATGAATTTTACATTTCTTTAATAAAATTCAGATGAATTTTACATTTCTTTAACATAGTTCAGATGAATTTTACATTTCTTTAATATGGTTCAGATGAATTTTACATTTCTTTAATATAGTTCAGATGAATTTTACATTTCTTTAATATGGTTCAGATGAATTTTACATTTCTTTAATAAAGTTCAGATGAATTTTACATTTTTTTAATAAAGTTCAGATGAATTTTACATTTCTTTAATATAGTTCAGATGAATTTTATATTTCTTTAATATGGTTCAGATGAATTTTACATTTCTTTAATAAAGTTCAGATGAATTTTACATTTCTTTAATATGGTTCAGATGAATTTTACATTTCTTTAATAAGGTTCAGATGAATTTTACATTTCTTTAATAAAGTTCAGATGAATTTTACATTTCTTTAATAAAGTTCAGATGAATTTTACATTTCTTTAATAAAGTTCAGATGAATTTTACATTTCTTTAATATAGTTCAGATGAATTTTATATTTCTTTAATATGGTTCAGATGAATTTTACATTTCTTTAATAAAGTTCAGATGAATTTTACATTTCTTTAATATGGTTCAGATGAATTTTACATTTCTTTAATAAGGTTCAGATGAATTTTACATTTCTTTAATAAAGTTCAGATGAATTTTACATTTCTTTAATATAGTTCAGATGAATTTTACATTTCTTTAATTAAGTTCAGATGAATTTTACATTTCTTTAATAAAGTTCAGATGAATTTTACATTTCTTTAATATAGTTCAGATGAATTTTACATTTCTTTAATAAAATTCAGATGAATTTTACATTTCTTTAACAGAGTTCAGATGAATTTTACATTTCTTTAATATGGTTCAGATGATTTTTACATTTCTTTAATAAAGTTCAGATGAATTTTACATTTCTTTAATAAAGTTCAGATGAATTTTACATTTCTTTAATAAAGTTCAGATGAATTTTACATTTCTTTAATATGGTTCAGATGAATTTTACATTTCTTTAATATGGTTCAGATAAATCTTACATTTCTTTAATATAGTTCAGATGAATTTTACATTTCTTTAATATAGTTCAGATGAATTTTACATTTCTTTAATATAGTTCAGATGAATTTTACATTTCTTTAATCAAAATTCAGATGAATTTTACATTTCTTTAACAGAGTTCAGATGAATTTTACATTTCTTTAATATGGTTCAGATGAATTTTACATTTCTTTAATAAAGTTCAGATGAATTTTACATTTCTTTAATAAAGTTCAGATGAATTTTACATTTCTTTAATAAAGTTCAGATGAATTTTACATTTCTTTAATATGGTTCAGATGAATTTTACATTTCTTTAATATGGTTCAGATAAATCTTACATTTCTTTAATATAGTTCAGATGAATTTTACATTTATTTAATATAGTTTAGATGAATTTTACATTTCTTTAATATAGTTCAGATGAATTTTACATTTCTTTAATAAAGTTCAGATGAATTTTACATTTCTTTAATATAGTTCAGATAAATTTTACATTTCTTTAATAAAGTTTAGATGAATTTTACATTTCTTTAATATGGTTCAGATAAATCTTACATTTCTTTAATATAGTTCAGATGAATTTTACATTTCTTTAATATAGTTTAGATGAATTTTACATTTCTTTAATATAGTTCAGATGAATTTTATATTTCTTTAACATAGTTCAGATGAATTTTACATTTATTTAATATAGTTTAGATGAATTTTACATTTCTTTAATATAGTTCAGATGAATTTTACATTTCTTTAATAAAGTTCAGATGAATTTTACATTTCTTTAATATAGTTCAGATAAATTTTACATTTCTTTAATAAAGTTCAGATGAATTTTACATTTCTTTAATAAAGTTCAGATGAATTTTACATTTCTTTAATATAGTTCAGATGAATTTTACATTTCTTTAATAAAGTTCAGATGAATTTTACATTTCTTTAACATAGTTCAGATGAATTTTACATTTCTTTAATAAAGTTCAGATGAATTTTACATTTCTTTAATATAGTTCAGATGAATTTTACATTTCTTTAATAAAGTTCAGATGAATTTTACATTTCTTTAATATAGTTCAGATAAATTTTACATTTCTTTAATAAAGTTCAGATGAATTTTACATTTCTTTAATAAAGTTCAGATGAATTTTACATTTCTTTAATATAGTTCAGATGAATTTTACATTTCTTTAATAAAGTTCAGATGAATTTTACATTTCTTTAACAGAGTTCAGATGAATTTTACATTTCTTTAATAAAGTTCAGATGAATTTTACATTTCTTTAATATGGTTCAGATTAATTTTAAATTTCTTTAATATGGTTCAGATGAATTTTACATTTCTTTAATATAGTTCAGATAAATTTTACATTTCTTTAATAAAGTTCAGATGAATTTTACATTTCTTTAATATAGTTCACATAAATTTTACATTTCTTTAATAAAGTTCAGATTAATTTTACATTTCTTTAACATAGTTCAGATGAATTTTACATTTCTTTAATATGGTTCAGATGAATTTTACATTTCTTTAATCTGGTTCAGATGAATTTTACATTTCTTTAATAAAGTTCAGATGAATTTTACATTTCTTTAACATAGTTCAGATGAATTTTACATTTCTTTAATATGGTTCAGATGAATTTTACATTTCTTTAATAAAGTTCAGATGAATTTTACATTTCTTTAATATAGTTCAGATGAATTTTACATTTCTTTAATATGGTTCAGATAAATTTTACATTTCTTTAATATGGTTCAGATGAATTCGTATAAGAATCAATTTCCAAGTAAACCTCAATATTCTAGACGTTTGAGTTTTTTTCATTTTGAAGATGGTGTGTTCATATGATAGCTTGGATTTTGTTCACGTCTGCTTTGAATTGTCTTCAGAAACACGCGTAAGGCTTTTTTTCTCAGTAGCTTACATAAATCATAGTGTGCTATACTTCTGATCTGTATGTATGCATATATATATATATATATATATATATATATATATATATATATATACTAGTCAAACATGAGAGTTGAAAAAAGACGAGACAAACTTGTTTATAGATAAAAAAGAAAATATTTATTTATTTATTATTGTAAGCCGCCTAAATAAACGGGGGTGGGGGACACTTTGATCGCGACAAAGTAATGGAATTGCACCGGTGGTAGCGCTACATTCTCCCTTCCTTACTGGAACAGTTCAGATGTAAATAGCGGCACTAGTCTGTATTTAAATTGCAATTACACGTCTCAATAACTGATATCAGTTACCGAAAAGTTCACTGGGTTTTTTTGTGTTTTGTTTTTTTTACAAGCATTACTTAGCATTTTGATTTTAAAGTAATAATCCATTTTATCAAATATATTTGTCTTGCATGAGTTCAATTCTAGAAACTGTCTCAAGTTTGAATCTTTAGAAGAAATTAAAATTCAGGAAATAGTATTCATTGATGTCCAATGACTATGGATCAAATTCAATGCAAATCTGAAATATTTGAATTTTAAAATGTAACTTTAATAATTCTTTTAAAACATTTAAGTAATTTAAATTGGTATTTATTATTATTATTATTGTTGTTGTTGTTGTTGTTGTTGTTGTTGTTGTTGTTGTTGTTGTTAAAACAAGTTTACAATCCACTGTGAAGAAAAATAGGGAGATGAAGTAGAAAAAGAAGATAAAGGGAAAGAAGAAAGCAAGGGATAATGCGTCAGTTTTTCTTTTTTATTTTATTTTTTTTTTCTCTTGTCCTATGTGTTAAAAGCATTACATCTTTCTAATTGCCGAGATAGCGCAATCAATTAGATCGCTATACTTACAGAAAAAAAGTTGTGAGTTCAAACCTCACCTGAGGTAGAATTATTTTTTACTCTGATGTTGTCCCAAAAAGAATTTGAAACTTCAAAATATAATATTAAGCAAATTGAATGAGTCTTATCTTTTTTGTTGTAATCTACAAAGTTTATGGGAAATAGAATCCCAGGCAACACCGAGTAACCCTGCTAGTATACACACACCACACACATATACACACACACACACATATATATATATATATATATATATATATATATATATATATATATATATATATATATATATATATATATATATATATATATATAAAGTTTTTCCAATTCAAACCTAAACCCGATACCGATTATAAAATATTGTAGCAAAAAGAATTGGGGATAATGTATAGACTATTGTGATATTTATCTAAATAAAGGAAAAGAAGAAATAAAAAACGAAATAATGAGTCCAGAAAGAAATTTAAAAAATTTAGATTTTAAAAGGGAAAGAAAGGAAAAGATATCGAAAGAAAAAAGAAAAGGTTGTCAAAAAGAAGGAAGAAAGAAAGAAAAAGCGGCCGAAAGGAAGGAAGAAGGAAAAAGAAAGAAAGAAAAAACATTGAACGGAGAAAGAAAAAGGCTGAAAAGATAAAAAGAAAGAAAAAGAGATCGAAAGAAAGGAAGATAGAAAGAAAACGATCGAAAAGAAAGCAAAAAGAAAGAAAGGAAGATGGCGGAATAAAGATAAAAGAAAGAAAGAATAAAGTTTGTAAGAAAGAGAGAAACTAAGAAAAACAAAGATTATGTCGAATGGGAATGTCCGAATATCCGAATACATGCACCCAGTGGTCTTCCCCATTTGACTATTGTTATTTGGGGAGAAGGGGTGCATTTTTACCGAACCTCAACGAGTACTTTGACCTCAGAGGTCGACCTCAGATTCCTAAAATTTCAAGTTGCCTTTTTGTAAACAATCAAGTGGTTGCTAACTCGCAATTGCCGCGAAGCATCTGCAAACAAAACTTTTTAGGCATGGGATTAGGACAACTGGCTTTGTTCTAACAACACCATCTCTCTCTCTCTCTCTCTCTCTCTCTCTCTCTCTCTCTCTCTCTCTCTCTCTCTCTCTCACACACACACACACACACACACACACACATATATATATATATATATATATATATATATATATAAAGAGAGAGAATGCAAATTTAAAACTGTAAAATATATTTTACATGAATTTATAGTTCAACAAAATAATCATATACAATATATTGAAATTTTCTTAATTCGCGGAGTTTCAAAGAAATGCGTTCTTCTCATCAGAGGGAAGATATTAGCAAACGAATATTATAGCGAATTCGCTGGTACTGGCATTAATTGAAACAGTATTATATGAAAACCAGTCACAAAGGCAATATATATATATATATATATATATATAATCAAAAGTCCCCAATAACAATTATAATAGTATATATTTTTATTTACACAAGCAATTGGCTACATATATGCATACATGTTTCAGTTGGGAAATCTAATGATGTTGGATTTCGAAAGAAATTGCAACTGAAACATGTATGCGCATATGTTGCCAATAATGTTTGTATAAATAAATAAAAAAGTATGCTGTTATATTTCAACGTAAAAAAATGCGTTTGATTGCTTACACCTTAGCCTTTTTTTGTGTCTTTTTTTTTTTCGTGTCTTTTTTTTCGTGTCTTTTTTTTTCGTGTCTTTTTCCTTTTCCAATTCCATAGTCTTTTCTTATTCATTCTTAAAGCTATCTCAGATATGAAAATATTCATTTTATCTTGGTTTCCGGGTATCTGAAGAAGTGATGTAATGCACCGAAACGTCATATGGAATCATAATGTTTACGATGTTTTGTTTTTTTTACCTACATGAGGATGCAACTAGACGTTTTGTGTTAGTTTTAAAAAAGACGCAAATAAAAAGAGATCGAAAAGATGAAAAAAGAAATGAAAACAATTCATGAGATATTTTGGCTTGATATATATACAAGGAATACATTACTGAGTTTCCAGTGATTTTTCGTTGAATAATTGGCTGAAGTGCCCTACGCACAGTCATTTCTTTGAACGTGTGGGTCAGGGTTCCAGGCTCTCTAATTAGGCATTCTTTCGAAACGAATTAGAAGCGTTTCCTTACTCTTTTCCGTATAATATCGGAGAATGTCTAATTTCTTCGACCTCTATCGAGGTTCCTCTTCTCCGGCTTCGTTCATTTGATTTCTCGGACAATGATGATTCGGCATAGAATTGAAAACATTTGTGACACCTGTAGAACTTACATTTTTTACACAAAAATAATAAAAATCCAAAAATAAAATAGTTATAATTAAGCAGAAGCTCTATTTTACTTTTAACAATGTTTTTTTAATGAATAAATGCTCCATAAATACACACTATATTTATATATATATATGTATATATATATATGTATATATATATATATATATATATATATATATATATATAAAATGGATGACAAAAATCTATATCCCAAAGTTCATGATGTTGACCATCTTACAAGCTATTACTTTAATTCAGTTGACATTTACAATTCTTGACAGTATCTGCTTCGTAGCACAAAATCAATATTATATATATATTATATATATATACATTATATATATATATATATATATATATATATATATATATATATATATATATATATATATATATATAATGTGTCCTTTTTAAACTAGCTATGCAAATTAAACATTCAAATAGGTGGATTTGTTTATTTTTGGTTTCTACAATACAGTATTTAAAATATTATGTTGCAATATTGATTGAATAGTAAGATCTTTAACTAGGAATGCTAAAGAAAATAAAGCATTCATTTTGATAACAGATGAATACAGCAAAATTTATGTAGTTTACAAAGAGAATTTAATGTTAAAATGCTTTTTTTTTTGTTTTGCTTTCGAAGGTATCGTCTGTACGAATGGGCTCACGTGGCGGGAACAGCGTAAACTCACGTTACGCGTCCTCAAAGACCTTGGCCTGGGTCACCAGAACATGGAAGATCGGATTCACGAAGAAGTGAGGGCGTTCGTCGACGCCCTGGACTCGACTGCGTCACAACCGCTGGACATCCACGACCTGGTCCAGACGGCAGTGGCCAACGTGATCTGTTCGCTGATGTTCGGCAGGCGCTTCGACTACAACAACCCGCAATTTAAAAAATACGTGCGTGGCATTGACGAGAACTTCAAAAACATTGGGCTGAGCGCCATCGTCAACTTTTTTCCCTTGCTTGAGCATCTGCCCGGTGACCCGTTCAACTTTAAGAAGATCTTCAAAAACATCGAGAATATGGAGGAGTTTTTGTCGACGGCCGTCCGAGATCACATGCGGGCGTATAAAGAGACAAACATCAACGACTTTATCGACGCCTACATCAAAGAGATGAAACTCAGAGAAAAAACAGATCCGGATACATCGCTAAACGGTAAGTAAGCAAACTGCATTCCTTAAAAACTTTTTTCGAACATGCGATATAAAATGGTGTATAAACAATAATATTTTTATAGATTTTCAAAAGAATATGACATGCTGAACCGAGTTAAAATCAGCTTAGTATTACGCATGAAATCTGAAGAAAATACTTTTTTTTAATTATATATATACATATATATATATATATATATATATATATATATATATATATATATATGTATTTATTATATGTATATGTATTTATTGCAATAGTGCTCAATTCAATAAGTGAGTAGAGCGAGATATTAAATTATGAAAATATTTGTCGCTTAAGCTATATAGAATCTTTTACGTTTCATCTTTTACGTTTCATCGTGGGGAATCGTCATTTCATGTTATCTGGTATTTTTATATATATAAGTAGTGTTTAGTTTAGCTACCTAACCAATCAAATTCATTTTTCTTCTCGTCCATGGGTAAATGTTCTCATTAAAGTTTCGGTTGATGTCTACTAACATTCTATTATTCTGTTTTCTATAGAGTTACGCGACCTTTTCTTTTGAATGTGTCAGAATTATAGTTGAGCTTATTTTAATGCTTCTACAGATTTCTGGGTGTTTTTAATGTCAAATTTCTCATTTAGACATAATCTAATCGAGTCATCTAAATTTATACATGCACTGGCCTGTCGTACTATTTTCCACTCGATTATTGGTGAGCGTCCGCTTTCTTTGAGCTCCCAATAATGAGTCACTAGGGTTTTTATATTCGGTGTTTTGGTTAATAAATGTGCTGTTATGGTCGGAATATCTGGCTCTAAAATCTAGGGAGGTCATCCACGGACAGCTGTTTCTTCGCCTATGACTCATCAATGTAATAAGATTTGGCAAATGTATCCACGCCGAAATTCGAAATTCAGGTCGAATTGGCATAAAGTCAATACAAATTAGAAAAGAATTGAGGAAAGAGTAGAGAAATTGAAAGGAAAAAAGAAAAAAGCAAGTGAAGCATGCTGGTCCCTCGTGAGTGAACAGTGAACGAGGTATAAAAACATAACTAAGTTCAGCATTTGCCCCCCACCCCACACGGTTTAGCCCCAAAAGTCCTCAGGGGACGTCAAATCCTGGTGAAAATAAACAAACGGTGCAGTTTTAAGGCCTTAACATATGTAAATTTGAGTTCTGCACCATGTAAAAAAAATGGCTAAGTCCCACATTTGTCTCCCCGCCCCATTTAGCCCCAAAACTCTCCAAGGACTTAACATATTTAAATTTGAGTTCAGCACCATGCAAAACTGCTAAATAGACATACACAGAAAATGTTGGACAAATATGATAAAATAGTCCCAAAATGTGTTCCTTTTTTATTAGTCCTAAAAGAGCCCCTGGGGCACACCCAAGAGTTATCGTGAAGTATAGACAAACAAAATTATATAGAAATCAGTTAGTCACAACTTTTCAGAAAGCTTTATGAAAATGCAAGGCATCATTTTTTTTTTTTTTTTAATAAGCACAAAAGTGCCAATTTTAGTCATTTTAACCCAAAAGACACCCCTAGGGGGCGGGCAACGAGTTTTCCCGGAAAATCCGTTCTGTTACTTTTTACTCATGTTTAATGTTTGTGCAAAATTTCAAAAAATTCCAAGGCACAGTTATTGACAAAAGTGCGGACAGACAAACGGACGAACGGACAAGGTTGAATTTACAGGTCCACCCTCTTTTTTTGTCGGGGGACCAAAAAAGAAGGAGGAATATAATAAAAATTACTTATGAAACCTAAGTCAGAAAAATGAGAAAACAAAGAATAGAGAAAAAACGGAAAAAATAAGCAAAGATAAAGGAAGATAAAAATAATTTATATTTAAAGAAGGAATTTAAGAAGAAGAAATAACGAAGAAATGTGAGAAAAATGTAAAAAGAAAAAAGAGAAAAGTCAAACAATACAAAAAACATAAAGCGTAAAAAAAGCAAAAAAAAAAAACAAAGAATGGACTAGATTACGTCGGAAACGTCAAAAAGAAAAGAAGTTACCGCCATTTTCGAGGCGAACCGAATCACTTCCGAGTGTCCCGTTAAATTACTACACCAGGTAAGAAATGAGTGAAGGACAGATAATAGTTTACTCCGGCTCCTGACCTAAACAACCTTTGTAACAACAACAATAAAAACAACAAAAACGGTTCCAATCCGCTTCCACGAGATAACAAAAAACGATTCTTTTTTCTCTCTACGAATGGCAAATTGACTCGGCGTCGCTGTAAATTAGCATTCCGATATTATGTTGCTTATTCGCGGAATGTCCAGAACGTAACACGGAAATGCAGACACGTTAATTAAAGGATCAATTTTAATTCCGCAACTGAAAGTCTATTCTTAGAGAAGGATTTTATCGGGGCATTTAGTTTAGATTAGATTTGACACCAGTTGGCCTTCAAGCGGTCATACTTGCCAAAGCTTGCCTCGATTAGTGGCGTTCAGAGGTGCAGGGCGGCGACCCCCACGCTCATCCATTGAATAATATTCAAACTTTGAGTTTTTGGAGCATACAATCAAGAAGTTTACACTAGGTATAATCGGACCTTTCTACGCCGCTCATCTCGGTATTCAGTCTGAGAGACCAGAAGCTGATTTACAAGCACCAGGCTCTATTCTGTCTGGGTAGAAGTAGGAGTAGAAGACCTTTTCAGGCATTACCCTTTCGTTGTGAGGATGGGTTGATGTAACACCGATCGCCTGAGGCGTTTCTACGGTGAATGCCGGCAAATATGTTCATGACTATTTTAACTGAGCTACGAATCTTGGCAAACTGAAAAATGTTTAATAATACACAGACACAATATATATATATATATACGCCGAATATTCAGTGCTCAATACGTAGGTAGAGCTAGTTAGTAATTTATAAAATATATATGGCGATTAAGCAATCGCCATATATATTTTATAAATTACTAACTAGCTCTACCTACGTATTGAGCACTTTTGAAGTAAATACTTAAAGTTTACGCGTAAATCTATACTTTCGTATATTAATTTTATGTGAGTAAATGAAGTAGTTATATATATATATATATATATATATATATATATATATATATAATCAATGAAGTAAAAATTAAGTCTATAAGCCAAAAGCTTCTGTAAACTTGACGTGAATATAAATAAATATTAATATTTATATAGTAATCCCAACCAAATAAAAAAAGCTCAATACAACCAAGATAGGAAATAGAGCTTGTTATAGAAGAACACAAATGTAAAACTGTAAATTATTATTTACATGTTACATTTATGTTCTTATGTGTGTGTGTGTGTGTGTGTGTGTGTGTGTTATCGTTTATCCAGGCCCAAATCCCACTCGAGGATAAGGGTTAATGAGTTTGTTAGTTGACGATGAAAATAAAGAGAGAATTTTGATTATTTAGGCGGACAGGTCGACAAGAATTTAACATTGGAATTTTGAACAGCCATGTTTGGAAGTGGCTTCGTGGTATGTACACCACAATTGTTTTTTTTCTTTGTTTTTAAAGAAACATTGCTCATAGAAGTTTTGTTTAGTTTAGGCGCACACAGGAAGAAAAGGAAAGTATTTAGAGAGCTTTTCGCTAAATGAGTTCTTACTGTGAATGTTTTATGGCAAGGAACCAGAGATTGAAGTTCAGTTCATGAAAATAACGATAGATTAAAGAAAGACATGTATGTGTGAAAGAGATTGTAGGGAAGAGCTGCGAACCCCCACCCCCCACACACACATACATACATACATTAGATTTCGAAGCCGATTTTGTATTTAATCAAGGAAGGAAAGAGTCCTCTGAGCCACAGTTCCCGGATGTGGCATCAGTATTGCATATTAGCATTTATTTGACGCTTACATAGGTAGAGGATTGCATCAAGAGTCAGATCTTTCTTGAAGAGGAAAATATATATTGACTGTAACTTTTGAAATGTTGAAATGGCGTAGCCATATTTCTTTATTTCTAACTAGCTGTACCGACCTGGTACTGCCCGGGATGCAGTGAAGTCATTTTAATCTTTAATGTTTATTTGTTGGCATAATTTTAAACGTATACAGAAAAAGATATAAAATGTTTGCATTCACGAGACACAACTTTTACGCTCTTTAATTAACAATTGTCTATGCTGGTGTTAGTTTTTCGGTTATAATTGAAACATGTAGGACTACATCTGTTTTTAATAAACTGTAGCGAAAGGCGTTATTATAATGGCAATAACACAGTACATTAATAAATAAATGGAAATTGGTTAATTAGAATAAATACCAGGTTAAATACTATTTAGGTTGAACTTTTAAAATATCACAAGGTAACTTTAACCACAAAAAACTTTTATTTGCGTCCACTGTGTACCTAAAACCTAGCGGAATTTCCATGAGCAGTTTCTTTCTAAAGACTTCCTGAGTAGGTTTAACTGTAGTTAATAAAACGAAAGAGGGTCTCAAAGCGCAAATGTACAACAAACAAATGTTACCAAAGGCAAGATAAGTTACTCTTCTACCTACCAGGATAAGTTTATGCATATTTTAACTTATTTTAAAACTTTTTAGTTTAATACACAGCTAGCGTAACTGTTAGAAAAAAAAACATGACTTACATTAGATGATCATGTGGAATTTCGATAATCGCTCAAAAATCCAAAATTACACAAAATTACCGGTAACACTAATATACAGTTCGGTTAAAAGTTATATTTTCATACGATTGATGACAGTTATTAGCTGAGATTCTGGTTAAAGAAAAAAGGGGCAAAAGAGAAGCTGACGAAAAAGGGCGACTCTCCTGTCGTCGGCGGCCATCTTGTTTGTAAACATTCAACAGCCTGTAAAAAGAATTAAACTTTGGAGATATCATAAAAATAACATTTTCAAATACTTTACAAATACAAACAAATGATTCAGGCAGGTCAAAAAGTAACTTTTATTGGCTATGGTAACATTTATTTGTTTGTTTTCGTTCTGTTGACTACAGTTAAACATACTCAAGATATCTATTATTACGGTATCAGGTTAAATAGGTTACATGTTATTTAGGTTCAACTTTTAAAATCTCACAAGATAACTTGAACGACAAATTAACTTTTACTTGCTTTCCACTGTGTACCTAAAATTAAGCTAAACTTACACAAATAAAGTTTCTTTCCATCACTATCGTTATCGTCATAATTTTTTTTCTTTTACTTATAGTCACCCCAAACAAAGCACATTGAAACTAGCACGTGAACTACTGTGAATTAGTGGTCAGATTAATAGGGCTCATGTAAAGTGGGGAATTGTGCAGCCAGGCGTTTGTTTACATGGCATTTAAATTCCTACATGCTGGTGCAGTCGAGGAAACAAGGAGCGAGGAGGAAATTCCAAAGGCAATCAGTTCGAGGAAAAAAACTACCAGAGTAAAAGGCTTTCCTGCGTCTGTGACCCTCTACAGTGAAAGGGTGGGATTTTGTTGACTGTCGGGTTGGTCGAGAGTATTTACGTTAAGAGGGCACGCTTCCTTCGGTTCAACATCCGTTTTACACGCTCGCGTCTGTGGAACACATTACCTCGGTACTGCTTCCTTGCAGACTACAACATGGTCGTCTTCACGTTCAATTTCGTCCATCTTTTTTATCCTTTTTCATCATCCAATTGGTCATCTCATGACTCTTATCCTCGAGTATGTTTTTGGCTTTGATAAGTGGTGATTCATTCGTATAGAAGAACGAAATAGCGATTCGAAATGTGAGAGGTCCTTAAGCGTCATCTTCGTGGAAACACGTGCTGCGCTAATGATTATACCGACTTTTCTTCTAACCACTCCCACGAAAACGGGTTTCCCCGGCCAACACACGCACGTGTACACATCAAGGAACTCGAATGTAAAAATAAAACAGTTTTCATCGTTCATTTTTTTTTTTTTTTTATCTTATGAAGCTGCACTTAAAGTCCCTTTTGTGTACAACAACTATAAAATAGGGGACGTTTGGATGGATTTGGGTTAAGTGTTAAGGAATGCTGTGGGTCAAGCTGTAATTGCAGTGTCCGGACACTTGTTAACAAAAAGCACAATTGCCTTTCGTCAGTTCATTAGCCGTTATTTCCTTATTTCCCTTCTTTTTCATTTCCTCGTTTTCCTTTTTTTTATTTCTTTGTTTATTTCATTTATTTTTAATTTTTTTCTTTCTTTCACTTTTACTTAATATCTTCTTTTTGGTTTTTCTTATTTCCATTCTTTATTTTATTCTTTATTTCATTTAGTACATATTATTTATTTTTATATTTTTGTAGACTTTTATTTGCTTTTCTACTTTTATCCTTTATTTTTTCTTTCATTCTTAATAAATTTGTCTTTCAGTCATACATTCTCTTTTTCCTTCATTTCCTCCTTTCTTTCTTCCTTACTCTATGTTATTTTTTCATTTTATTTCCTATTTGCTTAATCTATTTTTCTTTTCTTCTTTTTTTCATTTCCTTTTCTTTTTATTTGCCCCCTTTTTTTTCTTTTTGACTGTCCTTCTCTTTCTTTCTTGCTTACTTTTCTTTCTTTCATTCTTTCTTTCTTGATCTATTCGTTCTTTGTTCTTCCCCTCCTTTCTCAGTCTGTACTTTCATTCGTTCCTTTCTTCTTGATTCTTTGTTTATTCTCCTTTCTTTTCTTTCCTTTTTCTTCTTTCTTTATTTTCTCCCTTACTTGACCAATACCTTTGTTCTTTCTCTTTATGAATCCCCTTTTTATGTTTTTACCTTTGTTGAATTTCTTTCTTCATTTTTACATGCACTAATCTAGCGTTGCAATGATGGATTGTTTCCGTCGGTTGTGGGTCTCTTACATAACTGTGGTTTTTATTATTTTTCCCCGTTTAATTTTGAACATGAATTTTTCACAACAAAGCCGACGCAATCAGTTTTCTGCACTCATGAATTTCATCATAACTTTATGGAATTTTCATGAAAGACTAATGCTGAGAAAATCAAATCAATAACGTACAAACGAACTAATGCACAAACGGATAAACGAAGTAACAGACAAACGGACAGATGAACTAACAAACGAACTAACGGACAAACAAACTAAAAGAAAAACAGACAAACTAACGGGCGAACGAGTAAGCGAACCAGCGGACAAACTAGTGAACCAACGAACTAATTGAAAGGGACAATTATAAAATGTTATGCCTTTTTTAGTTTGGGGGAATCTGAAGCCCCCACTCCCAAAAATGTGTTTCGTGATTATTGGCACAAATAATAACTTTTAATATTGAAAGTATAAGTCAGTTTTTTTTTTCTTTATTTTTTTGTCATCGATCGTTTTCTTCGTACAAAATCAATATTTGATTCTGATTTGTCAGTTTTTCTTATGCATTGTTGCACCATGTTGTTAAGAATGTAATTCGATTCAATTCGTTTAAAGAAATACGTTTTCCGAGTAGGAATTATTTTCTTTTCTTCGTATCTACTGCGAGAAAAAGGAAGAGATTGACGCTTTACTTTCTTTGCATTTTTTATTTCTTTTTGTTTTAGTGTTGTTTTTTATTATTTTTTTTTTCCATTTATTAAAACGTTACCTCCTTTCAGTTTTTTTTCTTACGCCTTTCTTTGGTTCGTTCCTCAGTTTTTATTTATTTATTTATTCATTTATTTCTTTTATAGTCATATATTGTCTTTTTTCTTCGTTTCTTTCTTCGTTTATTTTATTTGTTTCTTTTTTATCCATTTTTCTCTTCTTTTTTATCCTTTTAATTCTTTAACTAAGAAAAGTGATATTTACAATTGGTACAATGTTTTTAATCTTCTTTCTTCACTTTTCTATTAAGTTCTTTATTTCTTCATTAATAAAACCATTTTTTTTTTGTTCTACTTCATTTTTTTCTACATTTTCTTTTTCTTTTCTTTCTTTAGTCTAGAAATATTTATATTCACCTATTTTGTTCAGTTATTCTTAGTTTTTTCTTTCTTAGCTAACGTTTTCTCTCTTTCTTTTTTTCTCTCCTTATTTATTTATTCTTCTATATATCTGGCTTATCTTTTTGTAAATATTTGTCCCCTTTTCACCATTCTGCGATTATTCTCCTATTTACTTCTTTTTGCATTTTTATATTAATTTAATTATTTCTTATTTTTTAGTCTTAAAAAAACATTGTATTTATACTTATCTATTCTTCCAGTTTTTCTTTCATTGTTTTATTTTCTTTGTTAATTTCTTCCTTTTTTTTCTTTATTAATTTCTTTTTTTCTTTGTTAATGTCTTTTTCTGTGTTAATTTATTCCCTTTTCTTTATTAATTTCTTTTTTCTTTGTTAATATTTTTCTTTGTTCTTTTCTTTCTTTCTTGATTTATACTTCTATATGTATTTTTTCATTTTTTCTAAAACTTCTTATTCTTCTATTCTTCTTTTCGACACTTCCGCTCCGCCATTACTCTGCTAGTCCACCAACTTCCGCTCCGCAAATCTGTTCCACTGACTGACTAACATACATTTGAATGTGGGGCGGAGAAGAGAATCAGCAGAGATGGTCGGGGATTTACAAGAGGATGGGTATTTTGAGAGCAATGAGGGTATGAGGGGGTAAAAAATAAAAATAAAAACGGGGCTCTCCGGGAATTTAACCGCGGTTTGGGTTGGGTTAGCATAGTTAAAGGTATGCAGTATTCGGGCTGATGGTTAGTGGCGAGAGTGGGGTGGGAGAGCAACGTTTTTCTTTTCTTTTTTATGTAAGGAGATTGTGGGACTGTCGCTGTTGAAGGAACTGTAAGGGGGGAGGGGGTCTTTGTGACCCACAAGTGCGGTGCATTTGGTGTAAGAATGTGACCCCTTCAAGACAACACGCTGCTGTTACTCAAAGGGGGAGACACCCGTCGGAGGATACGTGACAGTCCTTGATGGATCATGGGGAAGATTCCAGAGGGATTTTTCCGTGGGTTTTATCTCCTATTTTTAAGGCAGCTATGTTCTATTTCTCTTTTCATCCTTTCCTTTACTGTCTTTTTGTTTTTATTTTGTTTTTGTTTTATTTTTTTGTTTTATTTTCTTATTTAATTTTTTTCTTTTTTTTTATAATTTTGTTTTTCGTCGTTTTTTTTATTTTTGAATTATTTTTCTTTCTTTTCTTTCTTTTCCTTCTTTTTCTTGTATTTATTATTTTTATTTTATTCAAGCATTTTCTTACTTTCTTTCACATTTTTTTTTATTTTTGCAGTTTTTTTCTTATTATCTCCTCTTTTTTGTTGTTTTTTATTTGTTTGTTTGTTTCTATCTTCTTTCGTTGTATCTTTTTATTTATCAAACTTTTCTATCGTTCTTTTTGTTTCTGTTTTTTGTCCGAACTTTTTCGTTCTTATGTTTTTTCTCCCATCGTTTTTCTTTTCTCCTAAGTGTGTGTATGTGTGTGTGTTTTTCTTTTCTCCTAAGTGTGTGTATGTGTGTGTGTGTTTTTCTCCTTGATTTTCTCGTTATATTTGCTGTCTTTTTCTTTACTTTTTCGTGTTGTTGTTGTTGTTGTTGTGCGTTATTTGTTTGTTTTTTGTTTTTCAAATATTTGTTTTGATTTGTTCTACTCTTTTCCCTCTTTTCTTGTCTGTCTTATCTATTCAGTATATTTTTTATACTGTTTTTATCTTTCACGTTTTTCATTCCTTTTTCCCTTTTTATTTCTTTTCATTTTTTGCTTCTATTTTTGCGTTTTCGATTATTTTTTTTTTGTTCTATTCTCCGGTATTTTTCTTTCTCTTCTTATTTAGTAAAATATTTTAAACGTCACCACGCGTAAGAAAAAAACATTTCAAACATGCCGCCATTTTATATGCTAGGTTTCCCCTTTTCTTCTTTCTTTTCCTCGTTTTTCTTTATTTTTCTTTTTTCCTACATTTTCCATCTTTTCTAATTTAATCTGCATATTTTAATTCAATCTGCAAACCTTCTTTTCGGTGGTTAAGAAGTCACGTAGGGATTTTTAACTTGGATAGATTTTTAATTTTTATGGTATATTAATAGAATTTTAATATGATATGACTAAGACAATATATATACATACATAAATAATATATGCAAACATATACTTAACTTAATATATATATATATATTATATATATATATATATTTATCTATATATATATTTATATATATATATATTTATATATATATATTTATATATATATATTTATATATATATTTATATATATATTTATATATATATATATATATTTATATATATTTATATATATATATATTTATATATATATATATATATATTTATATATATTTATATATATATATATTTATATATATATATTTATATATATTTATATATATATATTTATATATATATATATTTATATATATTTATATTTATATATATTTATATATATATATTTATATATATATATTTATATATATATATATATATATATATATATATATATTTATATATATATATATATATGAACAGAGAGAGAGAGAGGTGCATGATTCTATATTTCAAATATTACCGTCAATCTTATCTACATTTTTGTTCTTTTTTTATCTAGAGGAACAGCTAAGCAAAGTAATCGGCGATTTGCTGATTGCCGGCACAGAAACGACAACCTCCACCATTCTTTGGGCGCTCGTCTACATGCTGCATTATCCGGATATCCAAAAGATGATCCAGAAAGAGATCGATGACAATGTTGAGCCAGATCGTCTCCCTACGCTTGCTGACCGGTCACACTTGCCGCTTCTGGACGCTTCCATCATGGAAATCCAAAGGATAGGAAACGTTGTCCAGTTGTTGCTGGGTCGTCAGACGCCCAAGGACATCTCGTTCGGAGGCTACACAATCCCCAAAGAGGCAATAATCATACCGAATCTTGGCTCGGTGATGACGGACACGAAACTCTGGGGAGATCCTGAAAATTTCCGTCCTGAGCGGTTTATGGAGAATTCCCAGAAGCCCGGAGCTTTTATTCCATTTTTTATTGGTGAGTTTTTTCGTGGTTTTTCTATATTTCTTGTGAGAGGTACGAGATGCCTCTGTTAAGTTTTCAAACTTTTTCATATGAGCACTTTTACACACATAAAACTCTAGTCCCCTTCGAAGTAATCTCCTCCGACTGCAATGCACTTGTTGTACCGCTCCAACAACTTCTAGAAGGCCCCGTAGAAGTCATCTTGTGTGAGTATGTCAATTATCCTCGTGACAAGCTTCTTCTATCTCTTCAATTGTCACAAAACGACAATCTCTAAGATTTTCTTTGAACTTAGGGAATAACCAAAAGTCACGGGGAGCAATGTCTGGACTATAGGGAGGGTGAGGAACTGTCTTGATGCCCATCTTGGTCAAATAGTCTGTGACAAACATGGATTTGTGGATTGGTGCATTGGCACAAATCTTCCGCATCTTCAGTTCCTTTGTGCATACAGTTCCTACACTGACATCAAACGGTGCATTTAATGTCTTTATAGATACACGATGGTCTTTATCCATGAAATTCTTTATTTGGCCAATCAACTCTGATGTTCTGACTTTCTTACTCCTCCCACACCTCTCATCATCCCTCACAGACTCCCTATTTTTCCTGAATCTCTTATGTCACTCAAAACCTCATGTAAGATGGTCCAAAAGCAGTCTGAAGAATTCTATACGTTACTGCAGCATTTTTTTCCAAGTTCAAAACAGAATTTTATTGCATATCGTCGTTCTAAAGTGTCCTCATGTCCAGATCTCATTTTTGATCATGTGACAATGCGGCTTTAGTAGGGTGTATTCCAATTTCTTCTGTAGCTGTTCATTTGAACCTGAAATCATAAAAATTGGTCACTCATCTCATAAGACGTATAGCAATAAGATGATGAATGTTCAAAAAAAAAATTTAAGAATCTTTTCAAGACAGTTTTAAATGCCTGTACAAGAAAAGACTAGAAACTTATTAAAGATATCTCAAATATCGATATATCAGACGGATTGCTATTTGAGTCTTACTTTTGAAATCCAACATGATAACTATATATGTTTGATAAAAGTCTTTCTTTGTTGGCTGTTTTTGTATTCATTTTGAATAGCTTCCATGATTTTATAACCGGATATGCTTAAATAACCAGATACAGAGACTGGAGCAGAATTAGTGTCAAAGGTTACGCAGTAGTGATCGATCCTGTTACGTATCACATCCTGGTATTTTCTTCATTTCTTATGTTTGGATAACCAAAGCTCATGCTTACCTACTGCGTTAAGCAGTATTTTTCTCAACTCGCCGAGTTCTGCCAAAGCATCAAACAATCGGTTCAGCATAATCTGGCACAAAGTGATTTACAAAAAATATGACTAGATTTGCATTCTATTCCCCAATTACATAATCTATGTCAGTTCATTTTTATGGTCCATCTTTATTTTACTAAACAAACGTATCACAATCTAATTTATTGTTTTTTGATCTTTTGTAGGTAAACGGAGTTGTATAGGAGAACCGCTGGCTAAGGCAGAACTGTTTCTCTTACTTTCCGGCATGTTACAACGGTTTGAGTTCACCTGCCCACCCGGACACGAGTTACCTCCCTTGAAGGGCGTCTTTGGTATCACGAACATGCCACATCCGTTCAGCATACAGATCAACCCGCGAAAACGATAAAAGAAAAACAGAAAGTTTGAACTATATTTTTTAAAAAAATAGTAAAGAATGAGAAAAAGAAGAACAGAAAAAAAAAACATGACGAGAACCGACAGAGTTAAGTTTCTCCTGCGGAAACATGGGGTTTAATTGGCAATGGCAACGAAGACTTTGCTTTTAAAGTGATTAAATAACAATGAATATAATAATGAATATAATAACGATTATAATAAGAATCTCTAAATCGAAATAGCAAACGAATATATTACATATGAAAAGCACGACCATCCAAGCGGTAGCAGATGCACTCGATCTTAATAAGAGGATATTAGGAGTATCTAACAACAATAACAACAACAACAAAATACATGTGGGCCTTTTATAAAAACATTCAGAATATGGTGCTGATCAGATCTACAAATACGTTAAGATGGACATTTTTAATAACAAATTATAAACTGTCATTAAAAAATATTTTCAGCCCAAGGTTTCTGGTTCGAGCCTGGCCAGCAGCATGTGTAATAACATTTTTTTTTTTTTAATCGTGAAAAATTAAGCTAATAATAGCCAGAGCAGATTCTTTGTGGCTATAAAACTCGGCACGATAGGGAAAGGCGGATGATTAGCACTAAGAAAATCTGATAAAGGCAATTGCAAACGATTCGTATGAAAGTCACTCGGATTGCAACACTCTTTTCACAGTGTTTATTATACGCACTCAGAAAGAACAATCAAAACTAATCGCCAAGATTTTAGCCATCAAAGACCTGGCCATGTCTTCTCATGGATGCGTCTGCTCGTGCAGACTGTGACAAAGCTTTGCGATTTTGCAGAATAACATTCATATTTAAACATCATAAAATAGAAATTTTCAAAACGTGACACATGAAAACATTGTGAATTCCAGTCATACTTGAGACATTTGGCTTTAATTGGGAAAGGTACAAATAAGCTATAACATAATGATAATAATAATTCTATATCATTAAAAATAAATAACTGATGGCTGG
>NC_136502.1:57047717-57062717 GCF_053919585.1 Euprymna scolopes
GCTGTATATATAAATGGTTATTTCCGTTTTCAGCGCCTCCGAAAACCTTTAAAAGTGGAAAATTTGAAGGAATATAATCCAATATCGAGATTATTAAGGTTTCTGAATTAGTGTTTTTTTTTTACACTTATAGGCCTCCGTACATAAGTAAGAGATAATTTTTCACTTCCGGTGTCGTTACAAGTTGCTTTGAAAGCCACGCGTGGTCGCGATGTGTGTTGGAAAAATCCTTCCATTTAAAAAATACATGGATTATAATACATAAATATGAATAAATTCTCATACAGGAAGATTAAAAGAAAGCATATCTTACTCATTAACCAGGTAAGTTATATATTTTGCCATTTTAAAAATATTTATCGTAAGATTCAACTAGTGTTTTGTTCGACATTCCGTGAAATGTTAAGTGAAAAATCGAAGGAAAAATAAATAAAATTGTTTATTTCTCTATTAAAGCTTTTATGATATTAAAATTTGGTCTTTGCTCGTTTTATTGAAATAAAATTTACGGGTTTAAATTACGTTTTACTATTATTAAAATCTGATAGAAATATAGGTGTATATTCAAAATGGCGACTTGCCTGAAAATTTCAACAAAATTCTGATACTGCTAGACGGACATATGTTTCTCGCGACGCGTCGTAATCTTATTGTTTACGCAAGTTTGAACATACCTGAATACACCTTTCAGATCATATATGTTTAATTCCATGTCTACAGTGGTGTTTTTTTTTTGGGGGGGGGTAACTTTTAAACGAGTCTTAAAAACAACAACGCAGCGTCCAAGAAATCTAAACGGCATACGCGTGAACCACACACCTACCTCAATACAATGTTTGGTGAAAACGTATTCTTTATTGAAAGGCTTAACAAAAATGCGAATTCGTATTTACGACGTAAAATCAATCAGTCCGTATAGGTTGAAACTGTCATAACACTATCAGACCGTCACTTAGACTTGATTATTTCCTGACGTTGTTATTCGCTGAACCATGTGTACTTGCGAATTGCATAAGATATTGTTGGTGTAACGAGAGCAAGCATCTCTCTCTCTCTCTCTCTCTCTCTCTCTCTCTCTCTCTCTCTCTCTCTCTCTCTCTCTCTCTGAAAAAAAAATGAAAATAGAATGAAATTTATATAAAAATATTTATCAAATATAGAATTTTCGCTTTCGAACGACTTATGAAATAAAAAAATGAATCCTTATTAGCAGTTACAAACAAAATAAAAGATATAGTTACTCATGGCAGACTATATATATATATATATATATATATATATATATATATATATATATATATATATATATTTGTGTGTGTGTTTGTATGTTGTTATATATATATATGTATATATATATGTGTGTGTGTGTCTATACGTTATAAGAAGAGAGTTTTATGTACTATATATTACATTTGTTGTTTGACAAAAGGTCTAAATTTGGTACGACCTTCGAAAATTTTTGAACACATTTAAAATATTTAACTTTGTCTGTCTGTCTGTCTTTCTGTGTGGGTGGGTGGGTGTGGGTGTGTGTGCGCGCGTGCGTGCGTGTAAAGGGCCTTTCTGTAATATAAGATTGAATGAACCATGAAGAAAAACGTTTTATTACGTAATTAGAGGTTCCCATACATACGCATGCGTACATGTGTACACATGTCATACGCGTGTTCGCGCAGACACATACAGAAATCAAAAAGAGGTTTCTTTTAAATACACACTTCAGCTTTCACCACTCTTTCTCTAGTCTAGTACCGGACTCAGAGCTAGCACTCACCTATACACGACTCACCACGACTATGGTTTCTCATAACAGCAAATCTCTGGAGGCCTCCTGCAATTTATTTAACTTATTTAAATTTATTTTATTTTATTTACTTATTTTATTTTATTTTTCTTATTGTATTTATTTTATTTTTATTTACTTATTTATTTTTGTACAATCTTCCCGGACAGAAAGTATACACGGGCAAGGAGGGAGGTTGGAGAATAAGTAATATTTATACATATGTTCTTCATTAACTCCAACAAGTAATCCTAACTCTGAGGTGATTGTTGAGAATGCCTGGATTGGGTTCGAAACACTAAATTTGACTCACTTTATAATTCAGAATTGGCGATCGAAACCCTAAATTCAGCTTCGATTTGTGTACTGATTAAATTAAATTAACTCATATCGTCTGAAATTGCAGTAATCGGAAATGATAGGTGCATTCCTGATTACAACATCACATTACAAAAACTGAGTCTTTTCGGTCACTCTGTCAAGTTTTATAACAATCTGTCCGAAAATAAAAGCATAATGCACATTAAAATAAAATTTAAAAAATTTAAGTATTTTCAAAAAAAAAAAAAACGCTCAAAATAATAACTCCTCACAAAAAATGGGCAGTGTAGTAATTTTTACTTACTCAAGCGGGTGAAATCCATTCATGTCATTGAGTATTTACAGATAAAAAAAAAATCGTTCCCTTATTATATTCCTGCTTGCATATAAGTTTATATATAACTGTTCACGATACGTTCCACGGTGGTGTTTATTTTTTCTTTCCTTTCTTTATTTATTTTCTCCCATCTTTCATTCTTTCCTCCCGTACTTCTTTTCTTCATTTCCTCTCTTCCTACCATCTTTCCTTTCCTTCATTCGTTCATTTTTTTTCTTCATTTCCTCTCTTCCTACCATCTTTCCTTTCCTTCATTCGTTCATTCTTTTCTTCATTTCCTCTCTTCCTACCATCTTTCCTTTCCTTCATTCGTTCATTTTTTTTCTTCATTTCCTCTCTTCCTACCATCTTTCCTTTCCTTCATTCGTTCATTCTTTTCTTCATTTCCTCTCTTCCTACCATCTTTCCTTTCCTTCATTCGTTCATTTTTTTTCTTCATTTCCTCTCTTCCTACCATCTTTCCTTTCCTTCATTCGTTCATTCTTTTCTTCATTTCCTCTCTTCCTACCATCTTTCCTTTCCTTCATTCGTTCATTCTTTTCTTTCATTCTTGTTTTCTACTTCTTCGTTATTTTCTTCTTTTTTCCTTTCTTTTCTTATTTACTTATTTTCCTTGCTTTCTTTCTAGGATCATTCATGTCATTTGCATAAAAATGTCGTTTCCATTATCTTTCTTCATTCACATAAACTCACACGGATAATTATCTCTCATTCCGTGATACGTTCCACAGTGGCGTTTATTCTACTTTTATACAGCCTAACCAATTACCTAAACCTGACGTGTGTCTAGACAGGACAAGCGATTATGATTATGGGCGTACGCGCTCACTGCACATGACTGGTGAAGCTGTTCTTTTCTTTTTTTTAACTCATTTTACCATTAATGGCGGGGTTCTTCTACAAAAGACTGCTTTTCCCTCCACCCATAAGCATGAGGTGATCGCACATTTCAGAACGAAACCATTTTTTTTTTCAAAAGATAATTTGACAAACGTTACTATTACCGCCATAAAATATTGTCAAAAAAATTGCAGTCGTGAAATTTATCGAAAAACAATTTATTTTGCTTTACTTATTTGTGACTTAATTTGCATTAAAAATTAATATCGAATGGAAGTTATAAGTCTTTAAAGTTCACGTAAATACAAGCAAAGTAAGCATTTTGTTTAATCGACCAAACAACTAAACAAAGATAACTACTTTGGTTAGAATCGGTATCTACGAATTTAAAGGCTAAAAAGTATTAAATTTCCAAACGCAAATAAATCACAAATGACAATAAAGTATGACTAATTTTCAACAGTATTCCCTTTCAAATAACTTATGCCGTTAAAAGTAATGATTGCCGACAACTTTAGTCGTAAGAACACGAAACAAAAATAAGTATTTGAGTGGAAAAAAAAATGTGTGTCACAACACGAAGAGAAAGCAAGGGTGATTTAATCGAAACGGTGAGCATTCAAAACGGACATAACAAGCATGGAGGCATTTCAAAGCGAAAAAAAAAACAGCTTGATCGCTCACCTTCTGTAAACACCGGGACTTCTTTAAAGAGAGAATAATTTATTGTTGGGACATGTTCCTTGAATATATAATGGAGACATAAAGTGTAAATAACTTTTATTATTATTAATATCGACCGATTTCGTGAATATATTATAACGAATGAATTGTACAGTGTTGGGAACTTTTACGTGAACTTTTCTTTCAAGAATCTGAATTGCTGAAAGTTGTACCGATGTGTAAAAAAAAGAAATCGTTTAAATAATAAACAAATAAATAATGAAATGGTTTTTATATTTTTTCTTATTCGTTATTTGCTTCTTTGATGAACGTTAAATGGATTGTATAGTTTTGCTTTTGAATTGTTTTGGTTTTGTATAGTATCTGTATACATGAAGGTAAATATCTATCTATCTATCTATCTATCTATCTATCTATATATATATATATATATATATATATATATATATATATATATATATATATATTACGCCAAGTTTACGAATGAACGTAGAGGCTCGCTACATACATGGTAGGTATGTAGTCTTTTATAGACTTATATTTATTGACCTCTTCTTTATATATATATATATATATATATATATATATATATATATATATATATATATATATATGAGAGAGAGAGAGAGAGAGAGAGAGAGAGAGAGAGAGAGAGAGAGAGAGAGAGATGAAGATAAAGAGCAAGAGAGTACAAATAGAGTAATGGTTACCAACTCTGGAATCAGACAAGTTAGAATCTTGTCGGATGTAGTAAGTTCAATAAATAACTAATAACGTCACGAAAGGCATGAACGTCAACTTTCCCTTATCTATCTATCTATCTATCTATCTATCTATCTATCTATATATATATATATATATATATATATATATATATATATATATATATATATATATATTCATTGGAGGCGAACATTTGATCTCTATATGAGATACATAGTTATCCGAGTGTTCCATTAAAGTTCTTTACATCTCAAATGTTTAGTCAATAAAAACGTGAACAAAGAATTTTCATTTTCTCAGTTGACCAGTTTACTACGTTATATCTTTCTTGGATTCTCTTGGTCTTACCGGATTCCAGGATAAGAATTCATCTAGTCTGTTGTGACAAATTTGTATGCATTAATGAACGCAGAGGGAAACGTACTATTCGAAAAGAAAAAGCAGCCAATACCTCTGCTACATAATAATACCAGAGGTGCCCTACGTGACACTTATCCGTCTGAAGCCACTATAATTTCCCCCACTCTTTATCTGTGCCTAAACCTGAACGTTGATTTCATGAACAAAGCTTCTTTCTTAGAACTGCTAATCTATGGAACTCTGTTCCGTTTTCCTGCTTTCCAGCTGACTACAATATGGTCGTCTTCAAGTTCAACGTAAACAAGTTCTTGATGAGCCGTTCCCTTAAATAATCCAATTTACAAAATTTCCACTACTTACAATTATTTCGCTATTGTACCAACGACTATCGTACACTTAATAACCCTTATCCTCGAGTGGCCTTCGAGCCTTGATAACAGGTGACTCCTTTGTAAGAAAAAAACATGTGAGAGATGCTTCAGAGTTCGGATGGGACTGACAGATACTCTCTGGACCAACAGAACAACTACATAATCGGGTCATCTTCGCAGGAGATGGACTAATATCATCAGCAGACTTTCTTTCTTGTGGTCACTTGGTCTTACCAGATTCCAGGAAAAGAATTCATTTTGTATGGTGGAATATTCAGCTTAGTGATGTTACTAGAGATAGCATCACTCGAAAGGGCATCGTTACTTGTATGAACCAGTGTGTAGCCATGTCGATGAGATCTGATTCAAGCTTCGAATACTATGTCATTTGGAGTATTTGGTCAGAGTTTACTTCTAATGGGAAGTGTCCTCGTGTCAGGTTGTTCTGACAAACTCTTGTACAGTGATACCTTAAACATTGTTAAGCATAACAGAATTTTCTTCCATAGTTTTTGAAAAAAATTCTAATTTTGTGTAAAAATCAAAACGATTAACGAATATTCCATAAGAAGCACTAGCACTTTCGATTCAGCGTTGAATCATCTTCATGTGATGAAAAAGAACAAAAGGTTAGAATAAATAAAAAAGAAAGAAATGCTAAGATCAGTCGAGAAGGTTATGTAAAGCCAGTAAGGCGTCAAATAAACAAACCGCTGAACTTCCAGAAGAACGTTTACAATTTCAATTCCGGTATACCAGAATTAACGTCACGGGATAAATTGTGTTTATGTATAGTGCTTTTAAAAATCATCTTTTCTTTCGTTTATTTATTTATTTTTTGTTACTTGAGTATGATTCAACGAAGAATCGAAAGTGTTAGTGATGCTCTCACTTCTACTAAGTTTATTCTTGTCGTTTTGTCTTGCTATCTATTTATCATGCTTTGGTATAATATCCGAACTTTATGTAATCTACACCTCACATTGCAATCAACTCGGCACAAGAACAAGGAAACACTTCTAATTGACCCCGAAAAGATACCTGATTAAAGAAACTGTGAGCATAACCTTCAAATAAGAGACCATGCGACACTTCAACCAATGATAAGTCGCTGAAGGCTCAGTCTATTCCAACGAAAGGAAGCTTGCTTTTTGGAGCCTATTATTATCCGCAATACTTCCGGAATTATAATATCCTATCCAATAATAAATGTATTATGCAATCTGTGAATATTGCAATTGTTTTAGTTCTTTAACACTTACAGTTTTCCTTTATAAGGGAAACTATTGATTGTCTCTCCTCTGATCTTGAGCACGTGGTACAATGGGGAAAGAGGTGGCTGGTTACTTTTAATGCATCTAAAAGATAACTTCTATCTTAACATCATTAACGCTCTGATCCCCATCTGGCATCAATTGAAATGAATATCTCTTATCTTGGGGAGGCTCCATGTTTTGACAAGCCTCTGGCTTTACTCCTGATTTGAAAATGGAACACGTACATCAAATCCGTTGCCAATGTCGAGGAAAAATGGTGGGATCCTTCTATCGATCCAGTAGATATCTCACTACTGATGCAATTCTTTACCTGTATAAGAGCCAGGTACGTCCAAGGATGGAGTACTGTTGCCACATCTGGGTAGGAATAGTGCTAGAAGCATCTTATTCAACCTTGACAGAGTTCAAAATACACTTCGTAGCCTAGTGGGAGATGCTCTTTTCTCTTCCCTGCAATCTCTTTCCCACAGAAGAGACGTTGTGAGCCTGTCTCTGTTTCATCGTTATTTTCATGGCAAGCGCTCGTCTGAGCTCCAATCTATGCCCCCCTCGTCAAACTTGCACGAGAAACACTTGTCTATCTGAAACCACTATCAATAATTCCCCTCACTCTTTATCTGTGCCTAAACTTAAACGTAGATTCCATGAACAAAGCTTTGTTCTTATAACAGCACGTCTGTGGAATTCTGTTCCGTTTTTTTATTATTTGTTTTTGTTTCTGTTTTGTTTGTTTTGTTTTTTTTTTATTTGTTTTTTTTTTTGCTTTCAAGCTAATTACAATCTTCAAATCCAATGTAAACAAGTTCTTAAGTAATCCAATTTACCAAATTTCCACAACTAGCGATTACTACGATATTGTCCCATTGACTACTGTACACTCATTAAGCCGTATTCTCGAGTGGCCTCCAGGCCTTGTTAAGTGGTGACTCCTATGAGTCTTTATCCAATTAAAATAGTTGCTGACGGAAATAACCGAAACAGTTAACGATTCGAAAGCCATATTTTTTGGCAGGAGGAGGTCAAATGTTTTATAACACGAGAGGGGCGTGACAAGTATGTAGGTAATTTTATAGGCTGCTGCATAAATGTTTTCCAATGATGCGTCGATTGTGGAAGAAAAATAAAAGAGAGATAAATGTTTTTCTTTTTTAGGTTTTTATATAAAGTGAACGATTTGGTAGTGAATATTTCTTGCTCTATGATTGGTTGAAAGAAACTGCTGTTTTGATCTTTTGTTCAATCGAGAAGCAGTTCATAAAAACAACATTCGCTGGAGTGCTTTCAGCAATTAATAAAAAACTTCCAAGCATTTCTATCTATGGCATTTTTCATTCCACGCATTATAAAATATCTTATTAAATTTTAAAATTAAATATGTGAAAAATACGTTTTGAAGCCAATTACACCGCAAAAATAAACAAGTATTACTTGTTTCATATATATATATATATATATATATATATATATATATATATATATATATATATACACGTCTACTTCATTTAATCACATACATTAATAAACGAAAATATAATTTTATGTGTAAATTTTCAGTGTTTACTTCAACAGTGCTCAATGCATAGGTAGAGCTAGGTAGTGAGTTATATATATATATATATATATATATATATATATATATATATATATATATATATATATATATATATATATATATATATATGGCACTTAAGCTATACAGAATATTCCCCGTTTTATTCTCGGGAGAATTCGTCAGGCTGATAAGCTAGGATAAGCCTGGCTAATTTTCACAGAATATTCTGTGTAGCTTAATTGCCATATATATTTTTATAACTTACTATATATATATATATATATATATATATATATATATATATATATATATATATATATATATATATATATATATATATATATATATATTTAATTGAAGAAAAGGTAAATGGAGGGCCCGTGTCATGTTACTTACAGCGTTAGCGTCTAGCAACGCGATTTGAATATTAGGGTGAGTATTTGACTAGTCTGCGTTCATAGATGTTTTCCTTTTAAATAAATGGTTGGTACATAAATGCGTTAGTATTAACTTATGTTTAATCCCTAGACTTTGTGTACCTAGAAATCAGTTTAACAAAAATGTGCACCTGACGACAAATGCAAAAACAATATAAAATAATTATTCAATGTACCAAAGGGTCATTTTATTAAAAATTGTGAACATCACATCAGCCACCTATATGTAAAGAAACAACAAACTTGGTCGATTGCCAAAAAGAAGATAAGTTAAAAGTATGATATTTGAACGGTCATTTTCGGCAAAAAGGTTACACTCGTGTAAATCTCGCCAATTCAGAGAAAAATCCTTGATATGTGCCATCTCAAGGGAGCGTTTCAGGTGATCACAAATGGTTATATAATAACAACAACCGAAAATGACATTGTTGTTGGTTGACGATCTGAGTCCTAAAAGAATCAACCCATCGAATTCTCGAGGAACCATCCATAGCCGTTACTGATAATAAAGCTATATTGTTATACTAGACTACCCGTGCCCTGTTGCGTCAGTATCGTATATTAGCTTAGGAATTAATGTATGAGCGTGACACTTGTGACATAAAGAAAAACAGATTTTTGTGACATAACAGAAACATTTCTATGAAAGTATATAATTAGAAAAAAAGAATATAAATAGATTTCTATGAGTCGTTCTGTTTATAATAGTTTATTTTTGAAAAAAAAAACACACACACACAGCCATTGAATTATAACTGGTTTGCCGTAATTATAGGTAAATGTGCACTGTGAACAGATACCATAATACTTAAAGTTAAATTTAAATTTTGATATATTTAAACGCGAAAACAAAAACAATTTGGACGCTGAAAACGTACACAATAAAATAATACGTATTATTGTCGCGTCGATTCTTTGCTTATGTACGCATACGCAACCGGAAGTAGTAAACCGGGTGATGGGCTACAACACTCGTTACAAGGTCATTTGAGTTTTATAATTATATAGATTGTTATACATCAGTGTGCTGTAATTCTTTCAAACGCAGCAGAAATCCAACACTGAAGCAGTTGTGTAATTTTCGAATAGATTAGTGGGGTTACAAAATCCATTAGTTTAAAACGAAAGCAAGAATTAGAATTATTAGATAGCCCAAGAGATAAGATAAACTTACCAGGATGTGAATCCAGCGGAAGATAACTCAGTCGAAACAGGACAAAGTTAGGAGAAAGCGTTGTATAGGAGCGGGGTCAAGTAAGGACTATTCTCATCGGCTGACAAAAGTTTAATTTTTATTTAATTTTATTTTTTACTGAAGTATCATCACATTTCAGGGCCTGGGACTATTCGACGGTAAAAATTAAAGAGCTCATCAGTTGGACGATGGTCGCTACCACGAGAAGAATGAACACCTGAAGGTGGAAAGGACAGAAGATTACTAAGAGAAATTAATTATCCAAGGGGAGAGTTCAAGAAGTATTTGCTTACATTAGACTTTAAAGCAACCATACTGATTTCACAGATGGGATGCTCCAGGAAAGAAACTTTGTTCATGGAAATTCCGATTGGTTTTGTGTAAAAAGAGAGGGAAAGGAAAGTTCTTAGCTATGATTTTAGCTAGATGAGTTATTGCAGTAAATGTTTTATAGGAAACAAGGGGTCGGAGATCAGTCAAGCACCTGCCATGAACATAATGATACAGTAGAGAGAGGTTTGCAACATCTCTTCGAAAGAGGCTGAAGGGACAAGAAGAATTATATCACATTAGATTACGAAATCGATTTTGTAGTCTGTCGAGAGAAGAAAAAGCCCCTTGTGCCAGAAGTCAGGTACTTTTGGGGGAGGGGTAAATGACTCAACAAATTTGTTGCAAGTCTTCCATTTTAGGTTTGGGGTGAATGTCAGTCTTAGAAGATTAACAAAGAAGGGGGCTTTCTCGAGGAGAGAGAGTGACATTCATTTCGATTGAAGGCGGGATGAGCATCTGAGTGTGAGTGAGGAAAGACAAGTTTCTTTAAAGGCGTTAAAAATAACAAGCAAATTTACCCATTGCACCACGTGCGCCAAGCCGGAAGAGAGAGTGTCAGAAAGACCTTGATCATCAATACTCTTCGAAGTGATGCCATAGAGAGTTGTGTCGTCTGCATAGATATCAACGTATAATCTCACAATATGATTTGGAAGATCATTTATGAAAATCAAAAAAAAAAAAATGTATCCCTAAGGCACGCCAGCATCGATTCTATATACGTCAGCAGTTACTTTCATAGACCTATCAGCAAGAAAGGATTTGATGGTTGAGATGACATTTCCAGATATTCTTGCGGAACAAACTCTGTGGAAGGCCGTTGATATATCAGAAGCTATCGCTCTGTGTGGGGGGGGGGCGTAAAAATAATCATTTACAGGCTGCTTCGACGTATCATAGCTCTTCAGTGCGGCTAGCACTCAGATTTGTCCAGAAGCCTTTTTTTACTATAATTTTGTTTTGTCGTTTCTTTTTTTATTTGAAATGTTAAATCTAAGTATTACGGTTTGGTTTGGGCCTTTCAACAGTTGAGGATTTGCTGGTAAAGCGACATTTTATTCGATAGTTTAAAGGCTTTCAAGTGCATTAGGAAAATCGATGAATAGAAGCTCATAATCAATGGTAAAATTTTATTTCATTCTACTTATAAAAATGCGTTATAGTTTATGCTTATTTGAAATTTGATTCCGACTGAGATGAATAAGGAAAAAGGGCTAACGCCCTTTTCTGTTTGATCGGTTCTAATATAATCAATCAAACGAAGTCTTTTATTTTAAATCGATTTATTAAAAAACTTTAGAATTCTTTAGAATTTAAAGTTTGATTTGAATAGAACTGAATAAGTCAATAAAACAAGCTCCTCTTGCTATTTGGCCGCGCTGAGGAGAACAAAGTATCACTGTTTACAAAAATCTAGTTACGTCACTTTTCCCTGTAAAAACTATTCGGAATATTTTAATTTCTGTTCGTACCAGTCGGAGATACGTCCTCAATAATCAGTCCGGCCGTGACTGCGTTGATGTCAGGATACGGTATGGTTCTATTCGGTAGGTCCACCCTCCCAGAATTTACTTTCTTATTGGTTTGTTTATCGCTAATCGTCTGAGGCGTTCCTACCAGAAAATGCCAAAGGGGCTCCTTCGTCAGTTTTTGCAGGTGAAAGTGCGCTAATCATAATACATTGATTTTTCAATTGACCTTATGCCTAACCTTCTGTAGAGGTAAATAAAATAAGTTGCATATGTGATGATTAATTAGCAATAATAAATTGCATGGTTTCTAATAGCATGCATCAACGTTCAACGAAAGAAGGTGGCTACATAGAATCAAATATCGATATTATATGTAATGCTACTTAGGTCTGGAGTTGGAAATCCAGGCGACTTTACTTTATATACAAGAAATAGCATCACTACTAAAGAAATTTAAAGTAAGATCTCTAAAAATCGTAATTTTAATTTTTGTTTATTTCTACATTACCTTGTTTTCAACTTGTGCATCGAGAAATTTACTGCACTTGTATTTCTTCTATCTATCTCTGACCCTAAATAATCTTAATCAACTAGACTAGCAGGAAAACCTACCACTTCTGTATGGAAGTTCCAAGATGGCGAAAAACTTTCTATTCAAATATTAGGTTGGTTCAAAAACAATGTTGTTTTTGGACGTTCAACTTCATGTAAAAAGAAAATAACATTATTTTTGCATCAACCTAATAGAATATCTTATTTCTTTGTGATGCTTGTCTTCGTAATTCCCTTTTTGCTCCCTGTTTCTTAAACTGTGCCAACATATAGAAATTTAAATGTAATGCGAACGAACATTTTGCTGCAAAACTCCCCACTTAAGATGCCTACAATAAATCTGACACTTAATCAAACTAACCATATACAGTAGCAATGTCTTGTTTTCGGATGTTGTTTTTGTTTTGTTTTTTTTTTGTTTTTGTTTTTTTGTTTTGTTTGTTTTGTTTTCAAAGTTCTAAAGATTTTCACTCAAATAAAGGAAAATTCTTGCGAATGAAAATGGTCTAATAACTACGGCTATAACAAGAGAATATTCTTTTCATTATTTTGACTCTCGAGTATATATCAGTTAATATCTTATATGTTTTTAGATGGAGTGATGTGGTTCTCGACTGTGTCTAACTGTGTAGGATATATACTCGAGAGTCAAAACAATGAAAAAAATATTCTCTTGTCATAGCCCTACCAATAACATTAAAACTATTTGCTACTAATTCATGGGTTGAGCTCTCTAGTGAGTAAATGCTCGGTGTCCGTTTAGTGTAAGATATAGTGTAAGATATGTCCGTTTGGTGTAAGGTATAGCATTTTGTAAAAGAAGGGATTATTAGAGATAGCCCGTGCCCGATTACTGATCACAGTTGGTTAATCTAGCGGTTGAGGTTCAAATCTCGTCATAACACTTGCTACGTCTAGCCGCACTGAACATGACTGATACTGATTATTGTTAACAATGTAGTTTTGGAATTCTCTCTCTTTGCTTTTTGTTTCCTTAACCTGTGTCTGTGTTTAAATGTAACAAACGTTTTCATTTTGCTGCACGACTTCCGACTTATAAATTTAGCCCCTGGCTAAGATGAAACAACTTATTCTTGATATGTGTGTGTGTGTGTGTGTGTGTGTGTGTGTGTGTGTGTGTGTGTGTGTGTGTGTGTGTGTGTGTGTGTGACTATATATATATACGTATGTATGTGTGTGCGTGTGTGTGTGTGTGTGTGTGTGTGTGTGTAAGAGAGAGAGAAAGCGAAAGAAAGAGAGAGAGAAAGAGAGAAAGAGAGAGAGAGAGAGAGAGAGAGAGAAGAGGGAGTTTAGAAATTTTAACCGAATATGTGTACCGCAAACGCAATTTATTAATATACTATCTGCACTTATTCAGCACTGCCGGGGAGGCGGGGAAATTATTTTAGTTCTGAACGTTTATCCATTTTTTAAACTTATGCAGACTAATAAAATTTTAGTTGTAAGGTAGGAAACTCCGGCAGTCTTGCAGTTAAGTCCCGGCAAAGTTCGACAACTCTAGAAGGATCACATCAGTATTTACACCGTCAAATCACGAATATTACGAATTATTAGTCTTAAAATAAAAATAAAAATTATTAAAGTTTAAAAATTAAAAAAATGTAATTAATATAAAAATATATTTTAATATTGCAAGTAAGCAATTGATTAAATAAAGTAAACGACCAAAATATACATTTTTATATATTTTAACTATTTAACAGAAAAATGAAACAATTTTTAGAAAGTGTATTATTGTCTTAACAGAAAAACAAACAAAATAAAATCTGAAGTAATGAACCACGTAACAAAATATAAATTTATATATAAAATAAAACAACTTTGAAAATTAACCATTTCTTAAAAAGTGTATTGTTGTCTTTTATGCTTCTAATAGTTCGTGGAAATGCGCGTCCTTTCTTACACTGTCTCCACAACTCTTCCATTAGATGGGAATGGAACAAATTTTCATATTTTTTTATATTAATTATAAAATATTTTTATTTTAAAACTTAAAAAAAAATGATTTTTATTTCAAAACTAATAATTCGTAATATTCGTGATTTGACGGTGTAAAATACTGATCTGACCCTTCTAGAGTTGTCGAACTTTACCGAGACTTAACTGCAAGACTTCCGAAACTCCTACCATATGTTTCAATAAAAAATATGAATATCCTTTTTATTTCTACCTTAAGTGATTATTTTAAAATGGTTAATATTACCAGTAGTCTGAGCCGAAATAAATAATTTGTCTAAATATATTTGAGTAAAATATGCTATTATATTGCCAATAACATAGTACAGCTATAACGAATGAAAATGAGGTAGTGTGAAAGAAAACCATTTGTCAACCAAAATGCTGTTTGTGTCTGACTTATAAACGCAAATCGCCGTGCCGACCGCAGGGTGAAAAAGCCGGTTAAAAAGACTAAAAGTATGAGAGGATAAACAAAATAAAATCCAAATGATACCATTTCCGCTCGACTTTCCACACCACGTCAGCCTCACCCTGTTGTTTGTTTGTTTCTTTCTTTTTTTTTGTTTTTTGCTTTGTTTTTTGTTTTGTTTCGTTTTGTTTTTTTGCTGTTGTTTTTGTTTGTTCAAACACACGCGTGCGTCATTAAACTATTCCACTTTTCTTTTCTTAGATCGTAAAGTACATTTATGAATTCGGTTAACGAGGATCATTTTCAAAGAGCTACTTTTTTCTAACATAACGTAAGTGAACACACGAAAAGGGTTATTAATCTCTAAGTATATA